>NC_072784.1:24566187-24866187 GCF_022539595.1 Amphiprion ocellaris | reverse complement strand
CTGAAACTGAATGTAGACATTAATCCAAGACCTTTATTTACATGAGCACAATTACACATAGTATGATGCACAATGAAATGCACTGTGCACCTGTTCCAGACCGAAACAATAACTGAGTGCTATTTATGTTTGAATCATCAATGTAATAGGACACACCAGGACACACCAGGACAACAAAACACACCTGTCAGTCACATGTTCCAATACTTTTGATCACATGAAAAATGAGTGGGTTCATACTAAAGATGCTATCTTGTAAATTGTGTATCAGATCCAGATGTAAATACCAGGAAATAAAATCTGAAATGTTTATCTCTTATCTCATATTCATTGTTTGATATCAAACCCAAATGTTTTCAGTCTACAGCAAAGATAAAGGAATTGGCCTCACTGTTTCAATACTTTTGGAGGGGAGCGCATGTGTTGAGTGCCAGCAGGTGCAGACTGTGTCTATGCAGAAGAAAAGAGAACGAAGTGTGTGTGTTAGAAGCAGCCTGACAAACAATTTAACAGTGAATGTGCAGTGCAGATTATTATTTTGTCCTGCCAACAATAAAGGCAACAGCTTCTCAAGACCAAGAAGGAGACCATCCTTTGTTTGCCCGACTGCTGAAGAGTGTGAAGGTGGTTAGCCCTGAAGCTAGCAACTGCTTCTGCATGCTATTGGACCATGGACCAGAGGAAAGAGCAAGAAAAGGCTAACAGTGGTGCAGGTAGCTCTGCATAAGTTTTTTAATTAAAAAAACAGATGTGTGGCAGTTGTAGTGTCGTTGCGTTATGCTCTGTTGTAGCCTGTTAAGGCAGCGTTTTTGTGAATGACAGCACAATCTGGTTGTCAGGAGACATAAGCAAGTGCGCAAATTGCTGTTGTCCTATCCCTTGTTAGGATTTAGAGTAAATTCCCTTTTGGATTCACCAGGCCTTCAGGATTTCAGTATCCATCAAACTATGGTGTGTATCCACACCAACCACCTGAAAACTCGAGTAATTTAGTCAGGTTCTGGTCAGGCAGTTCAATGGGGAGAGAGTAATGTTCTCGGCTCTGTATGGGCTGTGGAGTTCTGGCTGTTAGAGAGCTGGTGCTACAGCACTGTGTATTCAGGCAGGTGTGTCTTCTCCATTATGACTTCTGCTGAAGAATTTCTGAGAGCTCTGTCAGAGAAGTTACTGGAACGATGTTCACAGGAGCAATTAGTAAAAATCACCAAGCATTTCGAGATGGATGTCAGAAATAAGAGGTCAATATAAAACACATCTTAAAAGAAAGTCTGTTTAAAGCAGGGGTTTCCTAGCCTAAAATGCAGGTTATGGGGGCTGGTTTGGACACTTTTGAGTGGGCTGCCTCCAGTGAGGCTGGGGTGAGCAGTAAATCTTTAATGTTTGAGCAGCACAAAGAATTATTGTTGTTGCCTACAGAAACTAAGGTCCCTGGAGGTCTGACGATGATTCCTGACGCAGGAACGAATGAGTGCATGGTCATCTTGTGGGATAGAAAGACATTTCCTTCTGCGACCAGCTAGCAATTTGGTAGTAGGCCGACCATGTTGGGCTACAGCTTGAATGTAAGCAAGAAACCACTTTAGGCCTTTGCATGTGCAGTGCTGCTTATGACATGGAATATTATGACACATCCACTACCTCTTGCACTGTGTACTTACCATAAATATGTCAATTTTACCTGTATGTATTTCTTGTATATTATAGTTTTACCTATTTGTATTTTTTATTTTTTTTTGTATTATTTATATTTTTCTTTTGTATTTTATATTTTTACCTATTTAATATTGTGTATTTAAAAAACCTATTGGACAGTCACTGCATTTCACTGCCTGACGAATAAAAAAAAAAATCTAATCTAGCCTAATCTAATCACTCCCCACCAATGATACATGGCCATCAGGCACAAAGGCTGAGAAATCAGGCTGTAACTGTCTGCAATATTGCATATTTTACTCTGGTCAAACTGCACTTGAATCCTTACGGTCTTGTTTGGCTTACCACAGCAATTACCAGCTTCCTCATCCCATCATTTGCTTGAGCTATACTTACCGCTTTCATGACAAGCCCTACACTCACAGTCAATACAGTTTGTCAACATATACTCATCTGCCAGTGTAGCTGCCTCCACAACTTAAGCTCATCTATGTAAACTGCAATGTGAGTGGGAACTGAATTTTAAACTGTTCCATAAAGATCAAATCATGCACTCATAAGTACATACACCCAGTGAAGTACATCAATGATTAAAATAAGTGATTAATTCCCTGGTAAACTCCATGTGCACCTGCCTTCTAGAATTCTGCCGAGATCTAAACCTATGTCAATATACATTAGGCACTGAAACACAGCAGCTCTGACTGACACGTAGATTTTTCTGTCCGCCACAATGAGCGCAGAGTACACTTCCTGCCACAATGCACAACTCTAGCAACATATGCTTGCCATCAGACCAGCTTCAACTCTCAGCAACTCAATCAAAAGAGTGAAAAATCTGGGTCTCGTTCACTAAACTGAGAGAGCCAAATTCAGATTACCAGACACATCAAATAAATGTTAAGACCCCCGAGAACCCACAGGGACCTGACCCACAACACCATCATGACTCAGAATTAATATACACTCCTCCAGTTAAAGCCTTTTAAAAATGAGTGGGCACTGTAAAGAAATGTGACTTGTTCGGCAAGGACAGTGATTGGAAATGGATGAAAACTTGTCCTTTCTCTGTCTTAAAGTTAGTTATAGCTGGTTGATCTATTCAGATTCAGAAAAATTAATTTGTCCCCAGGGGACAATTAAAAAAGGCAAGTAGAGCAGGCAGTGCAACAATGACATAAGATACTGAGTAAAAACAAGAAATCAGAGATAACTAACATAAATAAACAAATAAGGATAAATATATATACAAATGTAAAGCAACTAACATAAGAATAACTAGAAAAGCACTCAGAGCGCTGTATTCCACCAAAGCTGCTCAATTGGTGCATCATTTCATTTTTTCATAAAAAATGACCTTGCGCTGAGCACAGGCACGTGTTATGCATGTGCATGTTATGTATGGATACCGAATTGTGTGTAAATTACTCTTATCAATGTCTGTTGAACACATCATCACTTTTGGCAAGCCTTTGTTTTGCTAGTGTTAAAATAACCGTTCTCTCCAGCCTTTTATTTTGAAGGTGTATTTTTAATGTTACGGGCTTTTATTTTGTCACCATTCCAGCAGCACAGGAAGTATTTGTCTAAGAAGTGGTATCTTGACATGACGAAGACACATCCGAAAAATCCGAAAATTCACCTAAAGATGAAAGAAAAAGGTTCCACGCTGTTGCTGTGTAGCAAAGGATGTGTATAAACTTATAAAAACCTAGCTGCAATGTGGACAAGCTCTTACGGTGAAAAAAGGAGTGAAGGACAGAAAGATGAATTTGTGTTCAAAATAAGGCTGATGGCTGAATGTAAATGAAAGCTTTGTGAAACATCAAGAGCTTCATTGTCTAGCTAGGATTTGCTACATTGTGTGACCTAAATACGTAACGGACGGCAGGAATTGATGGAACTCAGAAACACCCCACAGTTTAATCATTTGTTCCTTGTATGATATTCAACTGATAAATCACAGTCAATTTGTGTGAGGATCGCAATCATGTGATCGTCAGCAGGTAGGCCTAACTAACACAGCATTCGTGTCATGTTTACAGCGACGCCATGCCGGTCGCTATATCTCACAATGGGAAATCCTTCACAAAGCCATGGATCCAGACCACATCACTGCCAAAATGTAATCACTTGGTCCTTGTGTCATTTCTGACCTTCCCTGAAAATTTCATCCAAATCCATTAGTCCGTTTTTGAGTAATGTTTCACACAAAGATTCACAGACAAACGTAACCGAATGTCACATAACTCCGTCGTTCCTTGGCAGAGTAAAAATGAAAAGCAAGAAAAAACCACTAATCAAGCATTTCACTCACCATGTCCTCACAGTAAGACAAATTTATGTAAACACAAGAAAGAAAACACATAAGCTATTTGAAATACAGGTGTTCTGCATCCTGAACAAACTCCTTCACTGTTTCTTTGTCACTCTAAAAAAAAAGTCATTTCAGTTGAACATTCGCTTAATGCTAAAACACTGTGTCCAAAAGAGTGTGTGTCTGTGTAAATGTTTTACCTGCTAAAGGCAGCCACATTGTCAGCCAGAGTTTTTTGCTCATCTGCTCCTGAGCAGTAGTAGTCATACACAGCTTTAGGAAGCACTTTCCTGGCTTGTTCCTCAAAGTCTGATACACACACACACTGTCCTGCCATTGCTGCCACACAACCACTAACACACTGAGGCTACTTGCTGTCCGTCTCTGACACACAGTGCAGGGTGAGCTATGAAGCTATGATAAGCAGACCTACTGTAATCATTAACCTGCTGGAGGCTTCATGAGCCTCTTCCTCTTCACCATGACTTGTGCTGGAGTTTTTGCTCTGCCCTTGTCAATTTACACAAGATAAAGACTGTGCTTATTACAGGTCCTGGGCTTTTGTACCATGCCTGTTTACATTTCTTCTATATTACAAGATAACGATGGCTGATTATGAACTTTGATCTCTCGTTTTAGTGTGTTCAGAAAACTGCAGGTATAAGACAACAAAACTGTCCATATGCAGTGATTGCAGTGATTAAATTGTGATAAGACCACATCAGAGTCAAAGCTATGAAGCGGCAGCAAGTGCTGATTCTTTCCTATCCGTAGTTTTATGTTAAATTTTGAGAAAGAGAGAAATCCAACTGGCACATTCTGTCTTACAGTAGGTCTCAATGTTCCAGAAGCAGCAGCTTGTATCTTTATCCAATTCTACTTTATGCTTACTCTAAATGTCAATGTTTGTCAGCCCAATACATTTGTCTAGAGCAATTAATTTCTTCAATGATTCCTTTGAAAGCTGAACAGATTTAAAATCAGGAACATCAAACTGGTCAAAAATTAGAACTGTCAAATGAAACGCTTCAGACTTCTTAGTTCCATCTTTATTTGGCAGCCAACAAAATCCAATAAAAGCTTTAAGAAATATCATATTTTACCATCACCAAAACAGAATTTCTCCTAATAAAAATGTAAAACTAGAAGGTCAAGATTCATAAAATGCAAACATTAGGGCTGGGGAGTAAATGCATATGATGCAAGCAACAGCTTCTAACAGGCAAGTCAAAAAAGGCAAAGATCTACTCCTAAAGACAGTTACAAAGCACACAGACGAAAGAGTCACACAGAAGAAAAACAAACAGAGGATTTCCCGCGTCTAAATAACATCAACTCTGTTCATTCTAAGCTTGCAAATGAGCACCAAAAACGGCTTCAGATGACTAGATGTTTCAGTTTTAACCACAAAAGCACAAGGAACCTTCCGAAGAAAACATTTCCAATTTATGATCTTTTTTTCAGTGAACTATGACAACACTTTAGAGACATACCAATGTTGTTTCTGTTCATCAATCTAAGCAGTTTGATTTTTCTACCCCCACTTTCATTTTAGGTCTAGGGTTGTTGTCCATGTAGCCTTAAGAATCTTGTTGAACCTTTGATTTCATCATACTTGCAAATTGTGTCATCCACTGGCCGATCAGAATCACAACACCATTAAGGAAAAGATTAGAAAAAAATGGATGTCGCCATGTAAATGGCCCATTCATCTGAGCTTTAGCCTTGGTAATGTCCTGCCCAGTGCTGTGTGCTGCAGAGGGACACAGCTCACTTCCTGCTTCATCCTGCCCGCAGGTGGACTTTGATGGGCATAACAGGATGCAGTGATGTTTATGGATACAACTTGATAGTGAGCTATGCAGGTGAGGGGGGAAGCTATTTCCAAGTTTAGGGTGAAGAGGCCTTTGCCCTCCTTCCCCCTCCCCCTTCTGATGCTGCTTTGCTCACTCAAACCCCAAAAAGCAAGGCGGGTCTGCAGGCCCACTAAGCGTTGTGTTAGCCCGATCGCCGATGGTTGGGGGAGTGTGGTTGCTGCGATGCTACGAGGTCGCTGCCCCAGTTTGGGTGCCCAGGAGTTTGGGAGGGCGGCGTAAGCATCCGCTTCCTATTTCCTCCCCCTAGTGTGGCCCGGTGCTGCTGTTCCCACACCTTAGTCTGCTGGACTCTGGTGGATCTCCAAGCCTTCGCTGGACCAAAGACATGAAGTAGCATGGCATTCACACCCAGGCAGTCCAGCCCTCATACAGCTGGGCCAGGTTGTCCATGTTGGTGGCTTCCTTGATAACAAAGTCCACCTGCAACAAAACAACAGGCCATGAGCTCAGGAATCATGCTTTACAAACTGTCTTACTTTTTCCTTATTCAGAGGCCAAAGTTCAACATTCTCATTATGACAACATTTAAATAAACTTCAAAAATGATCCTTTCTGTGTTGTACTCTGGATTCTGTCAGCTTAGCCATATTTCAGTATAACTGTTATTACAAGAACAGAGGAGACAAACAGCTGCATTAATACATGTGAGTGGATATTTTTGGATACTGATTTACAGATGTAGTTACGCAGAAAAAGAAATACAGACCATCGTTACATTCTTCATAAAACACTTTGCTACTGCAAAGCGGGTAGATGTTATATATTGGTAAAGAATGGCTATCAAACTGAAGGAGGACTGTGATGACAGGGCTTATATGTGTTGACAGGGCTTCATATGGTGTCATAAGTCATGCCTGACTGAAGACATCCTTGCCTCTAATAGAGGCAATGCTAGGCTAGACATGCAGACTTAAAGACAGAAGCTGAGCAGAGGGGATGGAAAACCAGAGTTCGCCCAGTTGAGGTGGGGTGTAGGGCTTTGTTGCAGGGTCAGCTATTTCTCTTTTGAGGGAGCTGGGAGTGCAGGGGCAGAGTCTGAGGAAGACGGTGAGGGACATGGCAGATATGGCTGCTAGATCTATTTTTATTTATTTACTTCATTTTAATGTTTATTTGGCATGGACAATACATAAAACATTGCCACAAAAAAGGGAAAATGCGATGCAGATAAGACGTCTAGCTTCAGCTAATTTGCAGTCTTTGTCCCTGGTCAGGCATTTAAAATACAATGAAATATACTAAATACAATTAAAAAATGCAATGACCCAAATACAGTGAATAATACAATAAATAAACACAGTTGCGGTTGTCAATTACTGATAAAAGAAAACTGAGTTGAATTTAACATTGAACATTAGTAAAGTGCTGTTATGTTGACAATCACTTATAAAAAATTAATGTTCGCACTTCTGCTGCTGCTTGAGCCAGTATTTAACTTTCACACTAAACCTCTTCAATTCTGTTTGGGATTTAATTTCTGATGGTAAGGAATTCCATAGGTGTATACTTTACACTGATAGAGATGATTGGCCAAACGTTCTACATCTTGGAATTTGACAGTTCTGCTTGATTCTGCTCCTTGTCATTGTCCTGGAGATGTCTGTCTTTTTAAAGATCTGAGACATCACTTGTGGGGCCAGTCCATTTAAACACTTAAAACCAACTTTTAGGAAGGACAACTTTATACAATTGGAAAAAATCAACAAATTGTATTTTTCAATGATTTCACAGCTAACTAGTCAGTGGATATGGATTAGGAGAAATAATAATAGTTGGGGGGTGAAATAGGGGCAGTAAGGGAGGAGAGGGAGGCAGAGGACAAGCCCTCTTCTTCACTCTGCTTTTCCTGCCCTCTTTTCCCTCCCCCAATGGGCAGAGATCCAGGAAGAGGAAGTGTAGATAAGGTGGGGGAGTGGCCTGTTAGAGTCTCTTGGGGACCATGCGGCCATCTCAGGTAAGTCAGTGGTGTAAGGTAGTGGCTGTGTATTTTTCTTTTGTTTGTTGTTTTTTTTTGTTAGGTAGCAGTAGCAATGAGCAGTTAGCAATTGGTACTTGCATCCTAGATGAAGTCTGCTTGTATAGTCTCTGTCAGTGGTAAGCTTGGCTGAAGTAATGATGTATCTTAGCAATTAGCGATTAGCATTACCATGTACCACTAGCAAGGTTGGTGACCTGGCTTGTATAGTTTTTTTGTCAGTGGTAAGTTTGCTTTGGACATGATAGTAGTCTTGCAGCTAGCATTAGCATTTAGAGGGGTTTGGAGAGGTTATAAGTATAGTTTGCTTGCCTTTTTTTTAGCAGTTGGCACTAGGTATTCAGTATCTTGCACTAGCTAACTGGTAGCATCAGCACTAGTCACTACCTGCAGCATCTCCTAAACGGGCCTGGGTCAGTTGAACGTGGCAGTGCTGTTTGGATTGTGTAGCATTAGCAATGAGCAGTTAGCTTGCACTAGCTAACTGGTAGTATCAGCACTAGTCACTACCTGGAGCATCTCCTAAACGGGCTTGGGTCAGTTGAATGTGGCAGTGCTATTTGGATTGGTAGTATTAACAATGAGCAGTTAGCTTGCACTAGCTAACTGGTAGTATCAGCACTAGTCACTACCTGGAGCATCTCCTAAACGGGCTTGGGTCAGTTAAATGTGGCATGGCTATTTGGATTGGTAGTATTAACAATGAGCAGTTAGCTTGCACTAGCTAACTGGTAGCATCAGCACTAGTCACTACCTGGAGCATCTCCTAAACGGGCCTGGGTCAGTTGAACGTGGCAGTGCTGTTTGGATTGTGTAGCATTAGCAATGAGCAGTTAGCTTGCACTAGCTAACTGGTAGTATCAGCACTAGTCACTACCTGGAGCATCTCCTAAACGGGCCTGGGTCAGTTGAACGTGGCAGTGCTGTTTGGATTGCATAGGAGCAGTGTGAACTGGCACTGGGGGGGGGTGAATCTGGGATGCCACAGTTCACCGCCTAGCCTCCTGGAGGTGTTGTGAGACTAAATAGGCTAAACACCATTGAAGAGAGGTTTCCACCTGATGACCCCCAGAGATGTGTTAGGAATCACTGCTCACTGGTGTTTATAGTGATGGGTCAGGGATCCTAGGTCCTTCATTGCGTGCACATCCTCTTTGTTTGGAGCACAAGTGTCTTGTGTTTAAACTAACATGCAAGGGTGTGATATCGCATACTATAAGTGTTGTGCCACTTCAATCTCCTTGAGGGAACATAAGTTCTGAGATGTATTAAAATGCAGTATATATGAGCACAGAGGGCAGGACAGAAGCAAACAGATGTAAACCACGGTAGAGTTTAGGTTGCACTGAAGCACAACAAGCAACATAAAACACTGTAAACCGCTCAGTACTTGTTTCACCAGTTTTCACCATGTATGTATGTCACTTACCATTACAGTTTCCACAGAGCTCTTACATATGTGCATTATTAAAGGTAATGGTAATATTAGCTACATTAGCTGTGCATTATGCTTGTGGAGTTGCTGCCACCAATAATTTACGTAATCTACTGGGTCATCAGTTCCTCAGATGCTGGGCATGCATGAAAACTGTTGTGCTCACTCTTGCAGTCAAGAGCAGAA
Organism: Amphiprion ocellaris; assembly: GCF_022539595.1. Classification (NCBI taxonomy): domain Eukaryota; kingdom Metazoa; phylum Chordata; class Actinopteri; family Pomacentridae; genus Amphiprion; species Amphiprion ocellaris. Next base: position 24,856,744 of record NC_072784.1, on the reverse strand, counting down.
TTTGGTGTGCTTTGTTTGTAGCCGAGACATTTTAGAGTTTGCAAAAGAGGGTCAAGCAAGTAAATATGTCTGGCGGACTGTGAGGCTGCTGCCGATTTGAAATGACAAAAAAAAAAAAATTCTAACTGGCTTGTAAAGCTGGGAGGCCACCTAATTGCATTTCGAGAGGGAAGATTTTGCACAGCAGACTCCTTTGATGGTGTCAAGAGCTTCAAGTGAAGGCCATCTAAGGTCACCTCAGAAAACAAGCAGTGGCTGAAGCGAACAGCCCCGGCGGAGAGAGAAGTGATGTGTTGGTCTGACCAATCAGAGGCCGCCCTGCAGGACGCCTTGGAGACAGCGGACTCGGAAATGTTCCAGAGCAGCTCTGGTGATGACGTCAGTGTGTTTACGGAGACGGTTCTGGTATTGATTGGGAAACTAGTGGAGGACACAATCCCCCAAAAGAGCTATCAGGGAGTTTCCCTACCAGAAGCCGTGGATGAACAAAGGCATCCGCGGCACTCTGAAGTCCCGCACCATCACCTACAACTCAGGACTCACTACTAGAGACATGGGACCTTAGCAGGCCGCTACGTACAGCGTCCGCAGAGCCGTAATGGAGGCCAAACAGAGGTATGGGGAGAAGCCAGAGTCACAGCTACAGCAGTGTGACACCAGGGGACCAGGGCAGGGAATAAGAACTGTGACGGACTACAAAGCAACACCGATGCCAATGGTGAGTGCTGACATCTCCCTGGCCGATGAACTGAACAATTTTTATGTGCGCTTCAAGGCTCCCAGCGGAGAGGGGAGCATCCTGTCAGGCAGAGAGGAGAAGACACGCACCATGATGGAGCATGAAGTGAGGCTGATGTTTCACCGCGTGAATACCAAGAAAGCTGCAGGACCTGATGGTATAACAGGCTGTATCCCGAAAACCTGTGCCAACCAGCTTGCACTGGTGTTCACGGAAATATTCAACCTCTCACTCTCCCAGTGCATCATCCCCAAGTGCTTTAAGCAGTCTGTCATTGTTACGGTCCCCAAGAAAGCCAAGCCCAGCTACCTTAATGACAACCGGCCCATTGCCCTTACCTCTGTGGTGATGAAATGTTTTGAAAGACTGGTTAGACACTTCATCACCTCCTCCCTACCTGCCTCCCTGGACCCCCTACAATTTGCATACCCGCCCAGTAGGTCCACAGAGGACGCCATCAATCACCTGCTACACACAGCCCTGGTCCACTTGGACATAAGGAAGCGGAATTATGTGCAAATGGTGTTGGTGGACTTCAGTTCAGCATTCAACACCATAATCCCCTCCAGAATGGTAACTAAGCTGCAGGATCTCAGACTCACCTATTCCTTGTGCAGGCGGGTCTACAGCTTTTTGAACAGCAGACCACAGGTGGTTTGAGTGGGGAAACACCAGTCCCACTCATGCATCCTGAACATTGGTGCCCACCAGGGCTGCGTGCTGAGCCCTCTGCTGTACTCACTGTACACTCATGACTGTCCACATCAGACTCTAACACCATCGTTAAGTTTGCTGACGACACTGCAGTGGTGGGTTTGATCTCCAACAACGAGGAGGACTATCTGATGGAGACCACCCACCCGGAGGACTGGAGCAGAGACAACAGCGTCCTCCTGAATGTCAGCAAGACCAAGGAGCTGATTGTGGATTACAGCAAGAAGCAGCAGAGGGAATACCACCCACTCAGGGTCAGCAGGACGGAGGTGGAGAGAGTGGAGAGCTTCAAGTACCTGGGTGTTAACATCACGCAGGACCTGACGTGGTCCTGTCACATCAACACCCTGGTGAAGAAAGCTCAATAGTGCCTCTACCACCTCAGACGCCTGAGGGACTTTAATCTCCCTCTCAAAGCTCAGGAACTGTTACACCTGCCCCACTGAGAGTGTTTTGGCTGGGAGTATCACCACCTGGATGGGCAGCAGGACTTCTTGGCCGTTTGGAGGGTGGTCTGCTCGGCTGAGCGCACCATCAAAACCACCCTCCCCAACGTGCAAGACGTTTACGACAAATGCTACAGGTTAGAGACCAGGAAGATTCTGAGTGAGCCCACCCACCCCAGCCACAGACTGTACTCTCTGCTGCCGTCAGGGCGGCGTTACCGCTGCCTGAAGGCAAACAGAGAGAATGAGGAGGAGTGTCTTCCCACAGGTTGTCCGCCTGCTGAACCTGACATAAACAATCAAACCTGCAAACGCTGTTCAATATCCCGTTCATTTTCGCCTTGTGTGTGTATACATACATACATGTATATATGTGTATACGTGTGTGTGTATATATATAAAATGTGTGTGTGTATATATATAAAATTTACACTTCCACACTTTGATTTATATATTTATTTTGCCTATGTTTAATTAATTTTAATGAAGCTTTACGATGTCATCGGACCCTCTTTGTGAGTACTTTGCAGACCACTTCAGAACCAAAATCAAGGCCATCAGATCCAACCTTTTATTCCAATAGGTTTTATTTGCTAACACACCTGATCTGCTGTCCTTACCTACACACACACACACACACACACACACATATATACACTGTATTGCCAAAAGTATTCGCTCACCCATCCAAATAATCAGAATCAGGTGTTCCAATCACTTCCATGGCCACAGGTGTATAAAATCAAGCATCTAGGCATGCAGACTGCTTTTACAAACATTTGTGAAAGAATGGGTCGCTCTCAGGAGCTCAGTGAATTCCAGCGTGGAACTGTGATAGGATGCCACCTGTGCAACAAATCCAGTCGTGACATTTCCTCGCTCCTAAATATTCCACTGTCAACTGTATTATAAGAAAGCGGAAGTGTGTGGGAACGACAGCAACTCAACCACCAAGTGGTAGGCCACGTAAACTGACGGAGCGGGGTCAGTGGATGCTGAGGCACATAGTGCGAAGAGGTCGCCAACTTTCTGCAGAGTCAATCGCTACAGACCTTCAAACTTCATGTGGCCTTCAGATTAGCTCAAGAACAGTGCTTCAGCAGAGAGCTTCATGGAATGGGTTTCCATGGCCGAGCAGCTGCATCCAAGCCATACATCACCAAGTGCAATGCAAAGCGTGGGATGCAGTGGTGTAAAGCACGCCACCACTGGACTCTAGAGCAGTGGAGACGCCTTCTCTGGAGTGACCAATCGCACTTCTCCATCTGGCAATCTGATGGACGATTCTGGGTTTGGCGGTTGCCAGGAGAACCATACTTGTCGGCCTGCATTGTGCCAAGTGTAAAGTTTGGTGGAGGGGGGATTATGGTGTGGGGTTGTTTTTCAGGTGCTTGACTTGGCCCCTTAGTTCCAGTGAAAGGAACTCTGAATGCTTTGGCATACCAAGACATTTTGGACAATTCCATGCTCCCAACTTTGTGGGAACAGTTTGGAGCTGGCCCCTTCCTCTTCCAACATGACTGTGCACCAGTGCACAAAGCAAGGTCCATAAAGACATGGATGACAGAGTCTGGTGTGGATGAACTTGACTGGTCTGCACAGAGTCCTGACCTCAACCCGATAGAACATCTTTGGGCTGAATTAGAACAGAGACTGAGAGCCAGGCCTTCTGGTCCAACATCAGTGTGTGACCTCACAAATGCGCTTCTGGAAGAATGGTCAAAAATTCCCATAAACACACTCCTAAACCTTGTGGACAGCCTTCCCAGTAGAGTTGAAGCTGTAATAGCTGCAAAGGGTGGACCGACGTCATATTGAACCCTATGGATTAGGAATGGGATGTCACTTATGTTCATATGCGAGTCAAGGCAAGTGAGCGAATACTTTTGGCAATATAGTGTGTATATATATATATATATATATATATATATATATATATATGTGTGTGTGTGTGTGTATATGTATATAATCATGTATATATATATATATATATATATATATATATATATATATATATATATATATATATATATATATATATATATATATATATATACATACAGTATCTCACAAAAGTGAGTCCACCCCTTGCATTTCTCCAAATATTTAATGATATCTATTCATGGGACAACACTGACGAAATGAAACTTTCATACAATGTAAAGTAGTCACCGCACAGCTTGGATAACAGTGTACATTTTATCTTCCCATCAAAATAACTAAAAGACAGCCATTAATGTCTAAACTGCTGGCAACAAAAGTGAGTACACCCCTAACTGAAAATGTCCAAATTGGGCCCAAGTGTCAATATTTTGTGTGGCCACCATTATTTTCCAGCACTGCCTTCACCCTCCTGGGCATGGAGTTCACCAGAGCTTCACAGGTTGCCACTGGAATCTTCTCCCACTCCTCCATGATGACATCACGGAGCTGATGGATGTTAGAGACCTTACGCTCCTCCACCTTCCGTTTAAGGATGCCCCACAGATGCTCAATTGGGTTTAGGTCTGGAGACATGCTTGGCCAGTCCATCACCTTTACTCTCAGCTTCTCTAGCAAGGCAGTGGTCATCTTGGAGGTGTGTTTGGGGTCATTATCATGTTGGAATAATGCCCTGCGGCCCAGCTTCTTAAGGGAGGGGATCATGCTCTGCTTCAGTATGTCACAGTACATTTTGGCATTCATGCTTCCCTCAATAAACTGTAATTTTCCAGTGCCGGCAGCACTCATACAGCCCCAGACCATGACACTCCCACCACCATGCTTGACTGTAGGCAAGACACTCTTGTCTTTGTACTCCTCACCTGGCTGCCGCCACACACGCTTGACACCATCTGAACCAAATAAGTTTATCTTGGTCTCATCAGACCACAGGACATGGTTCCAGTAATCCATATCCTTAGTCTGCTTGTCTTCAGCAAACTGTTTGCGGGCTTCCTTGTGCATCATCTTTAGAAGAGGCTTTCTTCTGGGACGACAGCCATAGAGGCCAATTTGATGCAGTGTGTGGCGTATGGTCTGAGCACTGACAGGCTGACCCCCCACCCCTCCAACCTCTGCAGCAATGCTGGCAGCACTCCTACGCCTATTTCCCAAAGACAACCTGTGGATTCGACGCTGAGCACGTGCACTCAACTTTGGTCGACCATGGCGAGGCCTGTTCTGAGTAGAACCGGTCCTCTTAAACCGCTGGATGCTCTTGGCCACCGTGTTGCAGCTCAATTTCAGGGTGATGGCAATCTTCTTATAGCCTAGGCCATCGTTATGTAGAGCAACAATCCTTTTTCTCAGATCCTCAGAGAGTTCTTTGCCATGAGGTGCCATGTTGAACTTCCAGTGACCAATGTGAGATGTGTGAGAGTGATATTACCAAATTAAACACACCTGCTCACCTTTCACACCTGAGACCTTTTAACGCTAACAAGTCACATGAAACTGGGGATGGAAAATTTGGGCCCAATTTGGACATTTTCAGTTCAGGGTGTACTCACTTTTGTTGCCAGCAGTTTAGACATTAATGGCTGTGTTTTAGTTATTTTGATGGGAAGATAAAATGTACACTGTTATCCAAGCTGTACGGTGACTACTTTACATTGTATGAAAGTTTCATTTCGTCAGTGTTGTCCCATGAATAGATATCATTAAATATTTGGAGAAATGCAAGGGGTGGACTCACTTTTGTGAGATACTATATATATATATATATATATTTATATATATATATATATATATATATATATATATATATATATATATATATATATATATGTAAGTTCGTTCATATAGCACCTTTCACAGATAAAATATCACAAAGTGCTTTACAGTAAAAGAAAAAGTAAATAAAACATAAAAATACAGTAAATAAGCCCCCACGATATAGAGCCATATTGCTCATAAAATCACACACGTAAAATCACACATGTAAAAGCCCTCGCTTAACTAAAAGCCTGCTTGTATAAAAAAGTTTCTAGCTACTTTTTAAAGGAATCAGCAGAGTCTAGGCATCTTAAGGAGACAGGCAGCGCATTCCACAGTCTGGGTGCTACTGCCTGAAAGGATCGGTCACCTCTGGTCCTAAAATATGTGCGGGGAACAGACAACAATCTCTGACCTGATGACCTCAGTGCACGAGCCGGTGCATGAGGAAGGAAGGTCAGAGGGAGGGAGTCATGAGGGAGCTTGATTATGGAGAGCTCTAAAAGTAAGGACCAAAATTTTAAAATGAATTCTAAAATGAATGGGTAACCAGTGGAGGAATGCCAAGACTGGGGTGATGTGCGCTCTTTTGTGAGTGTGAGTTAAAAGCCAAGCAGCAGCATTCTGTACAGATTGAAGATGCCCAAGCTCCTTTTTATTTAAACAGGTAAAAAGGCTGTTGCAAAAACCCAACCGAGAAGAAATAAAAGCATGTATAATCATTTCTAGTTCAGCTTTTGACACTAGAGCTCTCAATTTGGCAATGTTCCTGAGGTGAAAGAAACAATTCTTTGTTAGTTGCTTTGAATGTTGATTCAGAGACATTGCTGAGTCAAACATGACTCCTAAATTCCCGAGACTAGGTTGAACAAATGACCCTAAGTCTCCAATATGCCTCTTTATTTCAGGAGCTGTTTCTTCAGGTACAACTAGTAAAATTTATGTTTTAGCAGAATTTAGCTGCAGGTAATTGTCCGTCAACCACTGCCTGATGCTAGTCAAGCAGTCGGTTAATGTGGATAGTTTTTAAAGCTCAGTAGCTTTAAAAGAACAGTAAAGCTGGATTTCATCCGCATAAAAATGGTAGGAGACATCTCTGAACTGCCTGATTATGTCACCTAGAGGGAGAATATACAAGAGGAACAGAATAGGTCCTAGGACTGAGCCCTGCGGTACCCTGCATGATAATGCCGTGGTGTCAGACATAATCTGGTTCACACAAACACTAAAGGTTCTGTTTGTCAGATACGTGGAGAACCATTTTAAAACTAAACCAGACAACCCAGCCAGATCACGGAGTCTGTTGATCAGCATAGAATGATCTCCAGTCTCAAAAGCGGATGTCAGACCCAATAAGGCCAGGACTGTACAATCTCCCGAGTCAGCTGACATCATAATGTCACTTTAGACTTTCAGTAATGCCGTTTCAGTAGAATGTTTTTTTGCGGAAACCAGACTGAAATTTGTCAAAGATGTCATGATCTTGTAGAAAAGTTGCTCTGCTACAGCTTTTTCTAAAATTTTTGCCAAGAACGGAGAATATACATAAAAACATACATATATATATATTTCTTGTGTGTTCTTACTATTGTTTTGGCTTGGAACAGGTGCACAATGCATTTCACAGCGCATTATAATATGTATAATTGTGTTTGTGATAGGGCTGGGCGATAAATCGATTTTATCGATTAATTTGAGTTTGTACTTAATGTCGATTTGTTTTTACGAAAATGGATTTTCTCATCAACATCCGCCACCAACGCCTGCCTGCTGGGCTCCCGTAGTTCAGAGTGCGCGCCCCCCTCCCCCTTGATACACAAACAACATGGCGGCGAGCGGCGCAGATCTAAAGGCGCGTGTCCACGAGATGCGATTTTCCCGCATGGCAATGCACCGCATCTGAAAATCGCACGGATGGCGGTCACGAGCGAACCACAACATGGTCACATGACAGCACTGAGCAACAGCAGGCTGCTACGTGGTCACATGACTGAGCTTTCAGCTGGACAGTCCTGCAGACAAGTTGGATAAACACAGCGGCTCGGCCGCAAATTTTCCCTTTTATTTCAAAAAACACGTCAGCGAAAGGTATTTCTGAAAGCATTTGAAGCGAGAAATATTCTGCAGCAGCTGAATCTGTCCTCGTTTTATGTCACCGACGCCTAGTTTAGAAGTTTGAGGACAGTTTAACGATGCGTGGAATCTCCGCACGCAGCATCCAATTTGCATAAAGTAGAAGTCAGTCTACTTTATGCAAATGAGCTGCAGCCCTCTCCAGGTAAAAACGCACCGCAACCGGACCAGCATGCCACATGTGGCGCATTTCCAGCTGCGATCCGGTGTGTTTACCTGGAGAGGGCTGCAGCTCATTTGCATAAAGTAGACTGGACTCTAGCGTGCAGAGATTAGGTAGAGGGTAAAAAAAAAAAAAAAAATCGGATAAATCTTGAATCGGGATTTTTTTGTGAAAAAATCGGAGATTTTTTTTTTTTAGGCCATATTGCCCAGCCCTAGTTTGTGATAAATAAAGGTCTTGAATCTTGAAGAAAAAGAGTGTTTGGAATATGGCTGGTAAGGGTAATCACTTTCAACATATGCTTATATTCTAGAGGGTTTCTGCTTTTGTTACAGCTGGAGATTGATCGATTTACTTGTCATGTACTCATAGATTTAATATGTGCAGTGATGTACTAAAGTGGTAATTATCCATTAAATAGCCACTATGCAATATTAATCTTCAGCATTTATGTAAAAAAATGAGCATTCAAAAATAAGCAATGACAACACAAAAAATATGTAGAGAATACACAGTAGATATTCAATTGGTAAGTATATTTTTTCAGTGTTGGAAAAAAAAGTGTATGTCTGAGATGGCTGACGTACACAGGCTGCGTTTATTCTTGCTTAGACTGAACAGATGGTTGAAATCAAATATGTAAACTTACAAACCTTAAATCCACCATAACAGCCAGTGTGTCTTGTGCGTTACCTGCTCTGTGACACTCATCCTCCTGTTGGGATCGATGTCTCTGCCCTCAAGCTTGGCTTTCACTCTCTTCCACACACTGACCGCGTACGAGTTTCTCTCCTGGACAGCTACATCACAAGTAGCAGGTTTAGAAGAGTGCAGTTGGATTATAACGTAATCATTCAGACTGCTCCTCATTCAGTTGCAAATCTAACATCCAATCCAAATATCAACTCAGTGCTCTCCAACCACTTCTAACCTTACACATCTGCTTAGCTGGGAGTTGAACAGGTTTCTAACCACAGACAGCTGTGATGAGAGTGAAGAACAGTACCTCGTCCTGTTTTGGGGTCCCGTACAGCCCTCTTTGGGCTGGGGTTGAAAACTTTGCTGTTCATCTGAAGAGTGCTAGGTGGGGTATCAGTGGGGGTTCCCAGGTTACGTGGCAGAGCCTTGCGTGCATTCTGGGACATTGAGTCTGGCTGGGTCTTCACTCCACTGCATCTAACAGCTGAATTCAAACCACATATAAGTTGGTGCAAGCTTTACACAGATTATAGTAGCCACAAGGTCTGTATTTGTAGTGGTAGATGTCATTCATTGGTCAAATGTCAAGAACATCTTGACCATCACAAAATGCTTATATAAAGTTGTCATAGTCACTAAGGTGGCAGAGGAAACACCTCATGGTAGTCCATACCTGCTGCAAAGCTTGTCTGTGCTGCAGAAACAGGACTGGCACATTCACCATCTCTCTCTGTCACCAGTGGGGAGGCAAAGTCGACTAAGCCATTATAGACACTGTGGTGATGTACACACATTCAGATTAATGAGAGATTTATACAGAAAAATCAAAAGCGAATGAATGAATGAGAGAATATGTGTTTATGAATGTGAGTACCTTTGGCACTGGGAGTGCAATTCCTTCAGGGTAGCAGGAATCTCCTCCAGTAGTTCAAGCTGCTCCTGGTTGCGATTCTGCCCACTGGCCTGAACCACAGTGAATAAGACTAGCTGGATGTTGTCTTGCCAAGCTTTGTACTCCAACAAGAAGTGACGCACACTGCCCTCATATGCCACCTCTTCACCATCTGCCAATGCTGCCTCCTCATCCTGTATGACAAAATTAACAAAAGACTGCTGGGTACCAGCTAAAACCAACATGTAATGTAACTGTATAAAAACGATGGGGAAAAAAACACTTTTTTGCTGAAATTGAGTGTACCTTAGCCATGGTTCTCAGAAGGTGCTTAACATCAGCCAGCTGGCGATTGTGGTTAGACAGGATGGTTTTAATGGAGTCAATGAGCAGCTGCAGTGTTTCTCCAGAGGACTCCAGCTGCTGTTCCCTCTCCTCCTGATTCCTCTGCTCAATGCTCAGCTCCTCCTTCAGCTGCCTCTGGGCATAACTCAGCCAGTCAGGACTGCCTATGGCCAGGTCTGACACTGGACTCTGTAGTAACAAACAAAGAGCTTAGAGTTGCCTTGTGGGGTTTTTGACCTCCGACTGGGTTATCTGGATGTGGCATGTAAGCATGTCAGAGCGGCACGCAACAAACTCCAGGACCCTTTCTCAAAGCTGTAAATTTGGTAGGAGACCATTTCAGAGGACAGCTAAGCCAAAACTTACATCTAAACGGAACATCTGCATATCGGATGTTTATTACAAAATTTTGTAGACAACAGGATGTCTCCTACCTCCCCACAACTTGATACTAACAATAAAGTGTCAATGGTGAAGATGACCACACCTCTGGAGCAGAGGAGATTGCATTACTTTCTGTGACCTTCTGACCTTTGTCTCTCCTCAACATCCAGAGCTTTCTATGCAAGAATTAATTAACAGTTTTAAAGCCTCAAATTAAAGAAATTCAACATCACTGGAGTGATGATCCCAACATCTGGACGCAGTCTACGATACCAGGTCATCCGGAGCAATACTGCTCCTGATGACCTGGAATGCAGCTGGGTTCTGTCTAATCAGAGGTTCCTTTTACTATTTTTACTGGGTTTTAAACAGGGCTTTTTCTAATATTTCATGAGCTATTACTACTTTTTAAATTGGACTTTTCTACAGTTTAAGGTGGACTTCGTTTTTCTGTGTTTTACTTAAACTTGGGCTTCTTAAGTTTCATTGTCTTTTTTCTAAACAGATGTATTTAGAAATTCTATTTAGTTTTGTCAATGTTGTCTTATTGTTTGTTTGCAGCTGTTAATAAATGTTTGTGTATAATTATCGTCGGTTCTACTTTCTTTGTTTTGGAACTGGAGGTCAATGAAAGAGTTCATGAGGTCTGATTATAGGACAGATCAATACAAGTAGATTGAATTAATTATTAATATTCTGTATTATAGAAAATTGTGTTAATATTCAGTATCAATGATTATTTTCGAATTTAATATTCAGTGGTGACCCTTAACTTTTTCAATGCAACAGCGTAAACGTTTTATTTATAACTCTGTCAGCGTTGACCCTTTGCATTTTTACTCTGCCACATCTGTTCGATGCAACTATGCAAAAGTGCCCTCCTGTTTCTGTATTACTGAACCAACATATCAAGAAGATCTCCACTGACACAGGATGCTATGACCCTCTCTGTCCCTTCGAAATTAGACGTCGCACACTGATCCTGCAGCATCTTCGAAGGCTACGCATCCATCACTTTTTCCTACTAAATGGGTGGATTTAGTAATTTTAACTGGCTTCTTAATTCCTAAGTTTCTAGATTAATCACTTCTTCGAATGAGAACTGTAGGTTAATGAAATCAGAATCCATGACCTCTGATTACAGACTGAATAAAATAATTAGATTTTCATTAATCTCATGAATATTCAATCTGAAATATTTCTGAGAGTTTTCTCAGATGACCTGATCTAAAATATGCGAGTGGTTTCCTGATAGACAAGTGCAATTTTAATAATAAAATGTAGTTATGTACGTGGAAGTACATGTACAAGAACATTTCTGATGCAATACACATTTCTGCCAGTGGTTGTGATATCTTTAAAAATTCATGTGTTCTGAAAACTTGATGTGAGATGTGAATGCTCTCAATTGAATTCTAAGCATTATATCCCAAAAAGTGATTTTACTTAAGTTTATTCCGTGACACTTTAGGAGCTGCTGCAGCAAGTAGAGCATGAAGTGCTGAAATTAATAGATCACTGGGGATGAAGAACTAATAACTTAAAAACATGTTACAAAATCTTTGGTGCATTTGCATAGAAGTAGTGTCTAATACTTTTAACAGAAATACAGACTCTGTGGTCAAGTCAGAGATTAAACCCACCAGTCTGTGGAGTAGTTGGAGCTCCAGAGGAGACACTGTGCTGCTAAACTGGGCAGCATATGAACAAGTTTGTTGGCAGCGTTTCAGCAGTTCAAACAGTGCTGCATCCATGTTGAGAGCTTCAGGGGATCGGGTCCGAAGGCTTTCAAAATTGAGGATGGTAGAGCACAAGAAGGTGACCTAGAAAAACACAGCAAGAAAATCTACCATTTTCTTCAACAATAGTCATATATCAAGTGGTGTGGGTGAAATGGAGTTAAGTTAGTGAAATTTTACAAGGGGTCACTACAACATCAACACAGCAGCAGTGTTACCTGGCTGGTGCGCTGGTTGTCTCTTGCCACCATTGCGCGTCTCTCCCTAATTGTCATTTCAAAGTCCTGCAGGACAGGTGCCAGCGCTGGGTTGGCTCCACCAGCCCATTTCAGACGCTGTTCGATGCTAGCCTCAAGTGATGCCAGTTTTTCCTGAGGACACCAGCGGTCAAACAACACAGCACATGGGATCAATACGAATCTGGAGTTTTTTCAGTCAAATCAAAACAAATGAGGCAAGCTTATTTATACAGTCAGTTTTTAAAGAGGTCAAGATCTCTTTGTGTGTGAACAGCTTGGCAATAACAGAATTGTAATGAGAGATTAGGATTAATTTTCTTGTTTTTCATTATAATAGGCTGGTCCAAAATCAGTAAGGATTACACAGGATGGTTAACAAGGTGCACTACTGACCTGAATGGCAATGATGGCTCCCTCATCCTGACTGAGCTTGTACAGCTTCTTCTTCATGTTGCTGAGGATCACGGAGCGAGGAGGAATACTGATGCTCAGAGGCTGATTATTGGGACCCAGAACATCCTCATGCTGCCACTAGAAGTGGACACATAATAGAACAGAGTCTGAAGAACTGGGATTGACAACATTCATTCTCTAATCTGTAACCATTATTACCTGGCTGACTTCAATACTAACTGGAGCTGTGCTAAGCCACTCTCAAGGATTGACATTAGGAATGATGCAGGTATTATTAAATGGATCAGTATTGGTTCAAAGCCTCAATCAAAACAGAGTTCTTTCGTTACTGTGTTCTACTCAGTTAAGATTATAAGAATAATAGCTTTGAATCAGGGGATTAAGTAGTTTGATGAGGTACTTCATGACAAAGTATGTACAATTAGAAAGGGTACAGCTGTTGTATCAGTGTGTCAGTCATATTTTTAATCAAAATTTAGGTAAATATAATTATTGGACCAATCTTTGTAATATATATATTTGAAATTCAAAAAAGTACCATTTATCAACAGTACCATCAGCATTTATGTTCTGCCACTGCATGACATTAACTTGAGAGGGCAGCATATCCTAAAGAGTTTGTTTTGTCCTCTCTGCAGATATCTCTGGCTCCAGAAATGCATGTTTCTGATCAGTGGTTAATGTCGTCATCAACCTGCCCAATGTTTATTATTCTGTTTGCTAACCATCTGTTTTCTCTGCTATCTTTTTCTCTGTCCCCTTTACCCTCATTATCACCTGCTTGAGGCAGAGGCTGCTTCACCTTACTGTTTTGCCCAACTGCCACTTACTCTGAGTTTTTATCTGAATTCTCTGAATTTTTAGCAGTATAGATAAAGTCATTATAGCGGGTGACTTTAAGATCCACACCAATGATGTGAAACAGCCTAAATTCTGTATTTAATAATAATAAAGTTCATTTGTAATGCACATTTCATCCATCCATCCATCCATTATCTATACACCGCTTAATCCTCACTAGGGTTGCGGGGGGGGGCTGGAGCCTATCCCAGCTGACTCGGGCGAAGGCAGGGGACACCCTAGACAGGTCGCCAGTCTGTCGCAGGGCTACATACAAAGACGAACAAGCACTCTCACATTCACACCTACGGGCAATTTAGAATAATCAATTAACCTCAGCATATTTTTGGACTGTGGGAGGAAGCCGGAGTACCCGGAGAGAACCCACGCATGCACAGGGAGAACATGCAAACTCCATGCAGAAAGATCCTGGGAAAGCCGGGACGCGAACCAGGGACCTTCTTGCTGCAAGGCGAAAGTGCTAACCACTACGCCACTGTGCAGCATGCACATTTCATTTCAGCAAAATCTCCAAGTGCTACGTGCATCACTGAGCTTGTTGCTAGACTCAATTGTGCTTTCTGAAAATGTAAATAAGCCAACTCATTGTTTTAATCACACCCTTGATCTTGTTTTGACATATACCACAGAAATTGAACATATAAGCATTTTCCCCCAAAACCTTCTTCTGTCTGATTATTTTTTAATAACATTTCAATTTACAATGACGGGCTACGGAGCATGTACCAAAAAGTTCCATTACAGCGTTAATCTGATAATGCAGTAACTAAATTTAAGGAACTTATGTCATTTTTTACTTCAATGCCGTATGCCAACACAATGGTAAGCCGCTCCTAACATTAGTCCCACACAAGTGGATAATCCTGTTGACTGCAGCCTAACTGTACATAACCCTTGAGACTGTTGGTACTCTGAAAAAGAAGGCAATGAATCATAGAAGAGTAGCTCCATGATACAATTCACAATCCCGCATCTTAAAGCAGACTCCACTAAGACTGGAATGGCAGTGGCGTGTTACAAATCCAGAAGAATTTTACCTCGTCCGGACAGTTTAATCACTTATTTAAAAAAAAAAAAAAGCAGTTCGTATTCTGCCAATAACTGCCAATAATCATCTGTAATAGAGGTAAACAACAATAATCCTAGGTTTCTTTTCAGCACTATAGCCAGGTTGACAGCGAGTCACAGCTCTGTTGAGCTTTGCATTCTATTGGAACTGTGATGGAGTAATGACGGTATCTCAAGATTTAGAATGCATCATAGTACAGAAACAGCACTGGTTAAGGTCACCAAAAATATTCTAATAGCGTCAACAGTGGACTAGTTTCTATACTCATCTTGCTGGATCTCAGCATTTGACACAGTTGAACAAAACATCCTATTGCTGAGACTGGAACATGTCATTGGGATTAAAGGAACCACGCTAAATTGGTTTAAGTCATATTTATCAGATAGATTTCAGTTTGTTCATGTTCTGCTCACACTAGAGTTAGTTATGTAGTTCCACAGGGTTCTGTGCTCGGACGAATAGTATGTACTTTGTATATTCCTTTCTTAGACAATATTTTTAGGAAATGCTGCATAAATTTCCATTGTTACGACAGCCTGTTATAATATTTAATAAAGCCAAATTAAACCAATCAGTTAGTCAAACTCCAAGCATATCTTAAGGACATAAAGGACTGGATGATTTGTAATTTTCTTGTCCTAAATTCAGACAAAACTGAAGTTATTGTATTTGGCCCTAAGCAACGAGATATTTACTCTGGATGACATTGGCCTCCA
Source organism: Amphiprion ocellaris (assembly GCF_022539595.1). Classification (NCBI taxonomy): domain Eukaryota; kingdom Metazoa; phylum Chordata; class Actinopteri; family Pomacentridae; genus Amphiprion; species Amphiprion ocellaris. Next base: position 24,841,495 of record NC_072784.1, on the reverse strand, counting down.
ATTCTACAGTAAGATATCTGGTGGAAATCCAGAGTAGAATTTAAAATCCTCACATACAATACTCTTAATGACCAAGCCCCATCTTATCTTAAAGACCTTATTGTATCCTAACAGAGCACTACACTCTCAGACTGCAGGTGTATTTGTGGTTCCTAGAGTTTCCGGAGGTAGAATCAGAGACAGAGCCTTCAGTTATCACCTCCACTGTTGTGGAATCAGATCCTAGTTTGAGTTGTGCAAGCTTATAGTTAGGGCTGCTTAGGATCACCTAAGTAGTTCCTTAGTTATACTGCTATAGGTTTAGGTTGCTGGGGGACTTCCCATCTTGTACAGAGTACCTCTCACCTGCTCTCTCCTCTCTCTGCCTTACAGTTAGATAACGCCACTGCTTGTCACTAACTTTGTGTCCTCCCCATAGTTTGTTTTGTTCACTCTGCAGTAGGGCTGCCACAAACGACGCGTCGACTAATCGCCTGAGCACGACACGTCATCAAAAGCGGAAGTGAGCGCGCAATGCAACAGAAATCACCGTCCGAGTGGAGCGCGGAGCGCGCATGGACATCCGCGCTGTATCGTGCATATATAGTATATGCACGATGCGGCGCGGATGTCCGCGCTGTATCGTAAACGCGGATGTCCACGCTGTATTGTGCGTATATAATATATGCATATACTATATATGCACGATACAGCGCGGATGTCCATGCGTGTTCCGCGCTCCACTCGGACGGTGATTTCTGTTGCATTGCGCGCTCACTTCCGCTTTTTATGACGTATCGTGCTCAGGCGATTCGTCGACGCGTCGTTTGTGGCAGCCCTACTCTGCAGGTGTCCCTCTAGAGAGTTACACATCTCTAATCCGCAGTCAATGGCCTCACCAATCTCCAAAATGTTAATTGCTTTCTTATGTATTGTCTGTCTGTTCTTTATCTGTTATCCCCACCCCGTTCATCCCCACTCACCTAACTGGTCGAAACAGATGGCCACGCTCCTTAAGATTTTTTTTCCCTTCCCAGTAAAGGAAATGTTTTTTGGCTACTTTATACTGCCCCAAAGTGCTTGCTCAAAAGGAATCAAAGGTAATGTAGGATTGTTGGTTTCTCTGTTTTAAATTTATATAGTCTTTACCTTACTATGTGAAGTGCTATGAGATTACATATGCTGTGATTTGGTGCTAAATATGTAAAACTGAATTAAATTGAACTGAAAATCATTACAATGAGATTTTGAAGGCATGATGAGGGGAAACCAATGGCAACTATCTTTAGATACAAAAATGAACTTTTTATTCCAGCTAGTGCCAACTCCATATACTACAAGCAAGCAGTACTTTCACTGTTAGTGAAATTAAATGTGTCATTGCTCTGAAAAAAACATCAATCTTTAATTTGGGTTTTAACACAGGTAAAAAAAAGAGCATCCACTTCTGTATGTGTACCTGGAACATGGCGATGTGCAGCTGGCTCCTCTGTAGGCTAGCCTTGGCAGCTTCCAAGTTGATGTCCAACCTCCTCAGCAGGTCCACTTTCTTCCAGGCTGTGTCGTAGGAGGAGGCCAGTACAGTGGCTCTGTTTAGTAGCAGCTGGGAGATCCTGCCTGATGCCAAGCTATGCTCCACTGCCTTCTTACACAGCTCATCCAGAGAGACCTTCGAAGTCAAGACACAGTGGTTTAGAACAGAATTCTCGTAAGATATTGACTGAAAGTCTTATGAACGCTTTTTAAACAGTGAAGCAGTAAAAGTGCTTATGAGTACTATCCAGCTGTTTATATTGATTAACAATTGTATTTTCAACATTAGTATAGTGTTCAGGTACAGGGTCTATAGTCTGAGCATATTGCTTTTTTTCTCTGTATTGCCATCAACGATAGTGAAGTTGGTATTGTTTTGCTTGTGTCTGTGTGTGTATAGTTATGACAAAATGTGGTCCAGGACCTAACTACTGTAGTGAGAATCACCACAAAGGCAGTTTTGAGTACTTTGACAGGTGTTTACCTGTCTATCAGTAGAGAAATGTTTCCCCGGGTTTCTGTGAAATGCTCAGTTTCAGTCAATCCTGACTCTTAGTGCGCAATAGGAGCTTCTGATGAGGTCATGCTAAGAACATTCCCGATGTGAGATATAAAATGAATGCTATGAAAGAGAACTGGGAAACTATGCATGAAGAAAATGATTCTGAACAAGCATATGAAGCTTTTTTGAGAATATTTAGCTCATTATATGAAAAATACTATCTACGATAGTATATGGAATAATATACCTACATTGAACTATAGCTACGGAAAATAGGATATATATATATATATATATATATATATATGGATATACAAAAAGGAATATAATAAAAAAAAATTACAACAAAAATTGTATCTAAGGCATCTGGAATGTCTTAAACAGCATTACTAGGAATGAAACAAGAAACTCAAGTTACCCTCACTATTTAATTGATTATAAGAGCACAACTAATATTATGATTTTATAGTCAGAAGACAAAAATTGATTAAGTGGCTAGACTGAAATGAAATTGATATGACAATTGTCAAAGTCTTTGATATGGTACAGTAAAACAACAAAATTTGCATTAATAACTTGTCTTTTATAACAGGTACATTTCCATGCAAAACTGCCACACACAAACATGTACCTTGCTCTCTGCACCAAAGTCTTTTGCCTCCACCTGAGCAACAATATCCAGACCAAGGGCAGAGATTGTGCTGCAGAGGGCCAGACCGAGAGCTTGGCTGGGCAGACCTAAAAGCATCTGCTGAACAAACTCAGCTGTGAAGGCCTTGATTGGGCGGGTCATCTGTTCCTCACTGACCACTGTCACACCTGACCCTGTTGCACTGGGCTGACAGTACAGTGTCTTCCCCAACCCAAGTGGTCCATTTGCAGGCAAAAGGTCCTCAGCTGGGGGACAGGTACCTGAAAAGATTTGCCACAAATAAATTTCAATACTTCAAAAAATCAAGCCATGATGTAATCAAATGCTTTATCTTCATTGCCGGGGAAACCCTCTTGCACAGTTTAAATGTCTAAATGCATTAAAACCTTGTCTGAAACATAGTCATGGAAGACATACATAAAACAATATTGCTTTAGGCATGTATTCCACAGATTTTGTATAAAATTGATCCAAAAAAGGTGACTAATGACAAGCAAGTTAAGATGATTGCAACTGGTAGTAAAACCTTGATGGGATCATAGAGTCTATGTGACAGTGAGGAGCTCTTACTAGACAGAGTCTGAGAAAAGGAGGAACAAAGCCTGAAGAAGTCCCTGATGGTTTGTAGTCTCTTGAGAAAGAAGAACTCTTCCATCAGCTGACGCTGATTCAGGCTGTCAAAAAAGTGGAGCTGTGTGGCTCGAGCCTCCCTCAGAACATCCACCTTCCTCCAGGGCAATGGAACCTCCAAAGAACACAGCTGAGAAAAATATAGAGCAAGGGAAAATTGGGTAAGAGCTGAGTTCTGTTTGATTTACTGAGAAAATTTTGTGTTCCAAATAGGACCTATAATTATACTTGGAACATCTAAAGGAAAATATGGAGGCTACCTTCTCTGTGAGCTGCCCAAAGGCAGTCTCAAGCTGGGTGAACATGCCATCAAAGGCTACTAACAACATTTGACCCGCAGACATTTTCGGTGAATCCTGTCCCTGTCCATCCATAGTGCGAGGCTGTATCAGCTCAGAGTACTGGCCACGCAACATTCTGAGTACAAAAACACACGTTTTTCAAACATTAGACTCACTTTAGATTCTAAGCAGGATTCAATCAGTTAAGCAGTGTGTATGATGAAATTCATAACAAGAAGAATTCAACCTGGTGATGTGGAGGCAGTGGTTGCGCCCATCGTGGTCTAACCCTGTGGTGGCCTCTAGATTGTCTACTAAACCTTGCAGACCAAGACCATCAGAGCTCTGTTCCACTAGCTGTTCCAGCTCTGTCAACATGGACTCCAGGGTGGGCTCTCCTTTTATCATACAGCGCAGAGCTTCTGGAAAGATGATCTGATAGAAGTTGGTGTTCAGTTCCTACAATGAGCAACAAGATACTGTCAGAAATTCCTCTTTTATCTACCACAGCTACATTTCTGTAGCCATTAAACAATACAATATGCTGCTTCTGGTTCTAACTGGTTTTGGGGTACACTTACCTGCAAACAGGTGTACACACCATTGGCCATATAAATGGTCTGTGTAGTAGCTGAAGGTGCAGGAAACTCCAGGTCATGCGGCAGGAGAGGGCAATGTTGTAGCAGTGTTGCCAGGGCACTGACATTTCCCATCATACTGCAGAGTTCTTCAAAAAACCAAGCCCCATCTCGAGATGTCAGGTCTACTAGCTGCTCTCCAGCACTGGCTGCTGCACCCTCCATTACCAGGTTACGTCTGGAAAACCCCCCCCCGAAAAAAGAGTCATCTCCATCTGCTCAGTTCCAAGTATTATTGATTTTCTTTTACAGGCCCACTATTTAGATCACCAAAAAAGATTCAATGTACTTGTGGTGCATGTAGAAAACAGAAATGCTCAAAATGAAATTAGAATAACTACCAATTTTTTTCGAGCAATGTAGCCTCTCATTAATACTGTACCACTACCTACATAGTATTAGTGAAAATATTAAGTGGAAAAACGAGAGTGAAACACAGGATAAAAAAATGTGCATTAAACCTGCAAAGTGTGCAGAGGGCAGAGGTGATGATTGCAGCAAGACTGAGGGAGCCTGGGTCTCCATTCTCTCTTAGGAACACTGTAATGCAGTGCTCGATCTCCTGCAGCTGCTCTTCGCAGGTTGCTACAGTTGTCCCCTCAGCCTTCAGCCGCTCTGCTTGATGAATCATCCGTTCATTGGTGTCAGCCACTTGGTGCTGCAAGGTTAACTCCACACTGGACAGGAACTGGCAGGAGGCTGTAGGGGGCTGGGGGCCAAACAATACCTCATATCTGTAAATGGAGGGGGGAAAAAAAACTTACAAGACAAGCAGTACTTAAGCTAAATCAACTGAAAATAAACCATGCCATGGTGAGAGTTGTTCATCACATTTTGGTGGTGACTAGGGTTGCCACCCATCCCTTAAAATACGCAATCGTCCTTTATTTGACAATTAATTGCTGCGTCCCGTATTGAATCAATACGGGACGCAGCAATTAATTGTCAAATAAATCAATACGGGACGCAAATTGTTGCGTATTTTCATAAATGTTCCATACACGTCTGTCACACACTCATCAAAACCGTATAGTGAACAAAATAAAACACAGGAAATATTAAGGGCAGCCAATTGCATCTTCCTTAGACCTGTGTAGCGAGGACCCGATGCCAGGTCCAGCGGATAGTTCTCTGTGTGTCCGGTCTTGTCCGGTCCGGTGGCGGGTTGCCAGGTTACAGACGCTACTGCACGCGTGCGTTTAAAAATGTCTACACCCGAAACTCCACCACGTCCAAAGAAGGAAAAACGTCTGCAAATGTACAGACATGAGTGGGAAGAGTGGAACCCCTGGCAATGGGTATAAACTGTGTTTTCTGTTGCTCATGGACTGGCTGAGGCAGCATTCATCAGTCGACCCAACCAGCAGGTCACAGTTTTTCATCCCCCAATCATCTCCTGAAGTAGATGTGATAAGGAACATCATGATGTGATCAGCTAGATTTCCTACGCTTTATGGTTGTGAATTCACCAGAGGATGCTTATAATCATGCTGATGTGGCCTAAGTTGTTTATTATTATTTTGAACGCTTTTTAGTTATTAATAAACATTTTTTTAATAGCCTATATGTAATCAATAAATGGACTTTGCCTATCTAAAGAAAAACTCAGAATTCTGATATGTTAACAGTACTAAATCAATCAATAAATACATGCATACACACATAAATAAGTGAATACATTCATTGTGTTAAGATAAGATTTAGATGGGAAAAAAATGTCTATAGAGACTTTCTTTGTCCAGTGTTCTGCATTCAGTTGTTTATGTTTTTGCAGAATCCAGTATTGCACACTAGCTGGTCATTACATTTTATTTTACTATGGTTTCACAGTTTAAAATGAGGCCACTTCTTTTCAGACAGAACCGGTGATAATAAAACAATACAAAATTCTTAGTTTCATGTTAATAAAGCACTTGAAGCATTAAACATGGCTAAGTGCTTTTTTCAAAATTAAACATGCCACTCCTTGGGTGGTAGTGGCCCCGGATTTGGTAAAGTTGTAAAGATATTCACAGATTCAGACTTCTGGCATCAATAACTCGTTAGATACAGGTTGTCAAAACATAAACTATGCCTCTTTCCCATCGTTGTAAGGTAGACAATGTGCTACAAGCCCAGTTTGATCAAAACACAAATACACAAATACTCAATAACTTAACTCTTATGTACTGTAGTGTCACCAAAATCACTGCAGCCTTCAACTGGCTCCTGTTGACACCAATGTTATTCCTGCAACTTGAAAGACAGCTACTTCTGATAAAACTGGGCTTGTAGCACATTGTCCACGTTACAACGATGGGAAAGAGGCATCGTTTATGTTTTGACAAAGTATGTTTAATGAGTTATGGATGCTGAAAGTCCGAATCTGTGAATATCTTTACAACTTTACTGAACTGTGGTCCCGAGGAGCTGTGGTGGGCGTCCTTTATTTTCATTTCTGAAAGGTGGCAACCCTAGTGGTGACCGTGTGTGTGTGTCTATAAATGTTTTACAGACACACAATATTAAATTTAGACAAAGATAATCCAAAAGTAACAACTGCAGTCAACACTTGTGATAGCTTGTAATCTGTCTTACACATCGCCATAGAGGAATTTTGGCCCACTCTTCTCTGCAGAATTTTTCTATTTTGGCCACATTAGATGGTTTTCGAGCATCAATTTTAAGGTCTTGTCAATGCATCTCAGTAGTTTTTTTGTGACCTCCTGGATGAGATCTTGACGTGTTCTTGAAGAAATTTTGGTATGCCAGCCACTCCTGGGAACTTTGACCACTGTTCCATGTTTCTCTATTTGTGGATAATGTCTCTCACTGGGGTTCTCTGGAGTCCCAGAGCTTTAGCAATGACTTTGTAAGGCTTTGCAGACAGATAAATGTCAATGACTTTGTTTCACAGCTGTTCTTGAATCGCTGTAGAACATGGCATTATATGCTGCTTTTTGAGACCACTGTTTCACAGTGCCAGGCAATTTCTATTTAACTGATGTTTAGATTTAACAAGCCTGACAGTAATCATATGTGGGTGTGGCTGGTGAAATTGAAACCAATTGTCAAATGAATTTGGTCGCTTGGCAGCTAAGGGGGCAATTACTTTTTCACATTTGGAAAGGTGGGGCTAGACAGCATTTTTCCTTCGATAAATGAGACCATATTTTAAAAACTGCATTTTGAGCTTTCTTTGGTTATCTTTGACTTAAAATACTATTAAATATTAATTTGATGACCTGAAACACTTAAGTGTGACAAATATGCAAAAATCGATATCAGATATAGAGGATATCTGTAGGAGGCAAATAAAATTTTCCCAGCACTGTGTGAGTGTGTCCATGTTTGTGGCGCATTTTTAAGGTTTAAGACATGCCAGAGGTGAATGCTCAATCAATAATTGATTGAATTACCCAGAGGTTACCACAACAAAACTATGCATTTAGTGGTTAATACACAGCACAGAGTCCACCATCATTAGGGTTAGATAGTAGAATTTTATTCAGTCTGAATCAATTATTGAATGTGCTGAATCTTTTCCTTAGTTAACCTAGTTATGCTTCATGTTCATCTTTTGCATTTTACAATAGTTCCTACTAAGAATTAAAATAAAAATGTAAAAGTCGAGTAGAAATCTGTTGGTTAAAAAGGCAGAAATAGTTTCCAGTGCCTAATTTTCGCAGTCTACAGATGAAACCTGCAAATGAGATGACATAGAACTTTTTGTCATAATTTCTCAGTACACGAAGTATAAAGTATTATAATATATTATATAAAAATAGAAATATTAGAGGGACATCAAAAACTTGCTTGATTGACTACTTCAGTATTAAATATTGTTTACAAATTGAGTTAACAGTAGTCCAATGACTTTGGCACATCTCACTGTCTAAAAGAAAATCCCTCCAATTACTGAGTGTCTGATTCTGAACTTAGTCGATACACTTAAGTTATTAATGAGGGAGCAATGAAGCTTCATATGGAAGATTCTACTGAATTCTATTCTATTGTTTATTGAAATGAATCTCACACAACCTCAACAACACTAAAAGTTAATTTGGACTTGTAATTAAATAAAAATTTTGTACACTAAGCTTTAGTGATGACAGTGTCAGAACTCAAGAGCTGCCCAAATAATTAGTTACATTTGCACACAGTATTTTTCATTCACACATTGTGCAAAAGGAGTGGAAGCAAAATGCTTACACTCTCAAGCACTGTTCCAACAATGAAAAGAACCTGCTGCTTGGTAACAGCTACCATCTTTTCAACCATGAGATGATCGGGACAATGAGAGCTTAGGCAAAACCAGGACTGGGCTTGAAGGGCTTCAGCCCTGAATATATTGAGCAGTTTCAGAATATACTGTTCATTATATGCAGCATTTAAGTGTTTGCATAATATCAGAAAGAAAAGCATGTAGCTGTTCCTTACTGTCTATAGATGTGCTGACAGTGCTCTACGTTCATGTCTCTCAGCAGTTTCTCCAACCAAGCCTTCCACTGATGGGTCCTGTGAAACAGTAGGGTAGCCCGTGGGTACAGCAAAGCCACTGTGGCATAGCTGTGCAGGTGCTCTAGGCAACTGCGTAGGGCTGCTCGGCGCTGCTGCAGCAAGGAGCTCACCTCCGCCTCCAGGTTTTCACACTGGCTGATTAGATGGGCCTGGCCCGCATTTTGCAGGAAGGCTGTAGCTGGCACATAGCTTGGAGGTCCTGGAGGAATTGGACAGTCAACAACAAGATGCAAGACAGCAGAATAAAATAAAATATTATATGTAACATTTTAACAATCAGTTGTTACCATATTTATTCACTGACATTAAATTGAACCTCAAACTACCAGCCTATTCATCACATTCTACACTGCTAGCAGATCTTATGGGAAATGTTTACAGAAAGCTGAACTATAAACAAGAAGGCACCAGTGTTGCTCCTGCAAGAATAAGGTTATAGACTCTTTATCTTCTAAAGCCAATTAAATGTCAATGTTCATCCCTTTTTAAAGCTAAATAATGCCAATTAAATCTCAATATTTTGCTAATTAAATACATCCTTTCCAAAAATTTGGTTAAGGAATGAGGGACAATATTTTACAGAAAACCTAAGCAACACTAAAAGAAAATAAAATGCTTGTCTTTAAAACAGTTCATCTTTTAAACCCTGTGAATCATTTCCAGTGGGACTAACCAAGATCTATAGGGCTGCTTATGTCCTGCAGTAGGCTGGCAAGCTGTGTGGCCTCCAGGCTGGAGAATGCTGCCTGGTACTGAGAAATCCATTGGTCCAGGTCAGCCAACTTGCTCTGAATGGCCTCCTGCACAGTCCGCTGCCGTGACTGCAGCTGGTTATGTTCAGAGTATCTGTGAATAGAAAGCCTAAGTGAATAAGGTGGAATATGGACCTACATATATATGTCACATACAAATAAGCTGTTTCCCTAGCTCCCTTAATTATATCCTTGTGAAAAAATAGGGACGTCACGATGGAATTGTTGATTTTTGACACATTTGGGCCAGTAAATACTTGACCATCTTCGAAAGAGTGCTTATTAATTATCATGACAGTCCAGAGACAGAGACATAATAAATAAATTGTTTGTAGTAATTTTTCTTATATATAACAAAAATTTTAATCGCATTGAGGAAGCAATGCTATAAAATTCGAATCAGAGGGTCTTTTATCTTTGCTACTGAAGTGTGTAATATCATAATGCCAAGAGCTGTCAAAGGTTTTAGACAAAACGTGGAAATAAATCAGTTCACCAAGAAGAATGTCATCTGCAATTATCATAGATTTCAAATGACTCATTCTGTAGCCAAGATTACATAAAAACTAAGAGGAGTGATTTCATGAAACTTATAGAAAAGGTTGAGAGTGTACCAAGGAAGAATCCATAAAATTTGGGTGCGAATCCAGATAATTTTCATTAAAATTGTGAAACTGTGCACTGGCCTTGGTGGAGGACTGCACTCTTCAAATGCCACTCTAATTCAACTATGAATTTTACATTATATCAAAGAGTGCAAAGAATGGCTCAGAAAGAAGAAATGGAGTGTTATGGAATGAACTTCTCAAGAAAAAAAGTAAATTGCTTTGAAATGTAGGTTGATTTGAAACAAGCAGTGCATGCATGAAAACTTTCCAACATCTTGCAGCTGAATAACTTTTACATGGGAGAGGGATAAAGAATTTCCACAAGCCAATGCCAAAGACAACTACAAGAAGTTATTTCTGCTGAAGTAGGCATTACTAATTTCTTAGAATGTACTGTCTTTGTCCCCATCAAATTGAATGGTGACATGTATTTAAAATGAAACCCCTATGAGCCTGTCCCATCTCAGACCTTTGCTCCAAGGTGATGATGAGATGGTCCGGATGGTTTTCTGCCCCTTCCAAGAAGGCCATCTCCTCTCGAAGTTTGGCTTGCAGTCTCTCTCCTTGGCAGAGCAACTCTTGCAAGACTAAGTACTCCTCCACAGCCTCTTCCACTTGTGGTAGCACGGCCAGCATTTCGTCACGATTCTTAAACCAGTTAACCTGCACACAGTCCACACAGTACATCAAACTTAGTCAAAATCCTTAAATGCTCTTATGAATGTAGTATCTTACTACAGGACTGGAATATAAATCTCTGTGGGTTTTAGTGCTGGGCGATATGACGATACATATCGTCAGAACGATAGAAAAGTGTCTATCGTGCCATTTCTCTTCTATCGTTTCTAACCTAATTTTATCAATTATTGTAGCAAATATATCATTAAATAGCTTACAACGATTGTATTAGTGTTTTCTTGTCACTATGCAGACTCTAAGTTTACATAAGTGAAAATAAAGAAGAATAAAAAAGAGATTTTTCGCAAAGAAACTCCGTCTTGTGGTTTTGGCGACATGACGCTGCTTTACGTTCTTTGATTCTCACGCGGGTTTGCGACATGCTTTATGTTACTTAACTCATGAGTGCTGAACGATGGACGCGCAACAGGTAGGGCTGGCCCGAATAGCAGTTTCTTGGCTCTGGATATTCGGGTCCTATTAATGACGAATATTCGGTCCACTTCGTAACGTCTGAGGGGTGGGGTTGATGGACGGACAGAGGAACGACCCGAATATTCGGTTCGGTCTGTGAGGTCAGAGGTGGTGAGCTAAAGGAGGAAAGAGCCGAATTTTCGGCTCGGCTCAGTTCGTAACGCCCGACGGGGGGTGGGGGTGGGGGTGGGGGAGGGGGGGGGGGCGAATGCTCGGATCTCAAAATTAATATCCGCATACCACCATGGGGACCAAATATTCGGATATTCGGGTCCAGCCCTAGCAACAGCTTGAAGTTTCATGGAGAAAAGTAAGCAATGACATTTTTGTCAAACTTTTCAGAGAATAACTGAAAACATACTTTATTGTGGTATATCGTGATGTATATCGTTATTGTGATATAAAATAATCCATATTGTGATATATTTTTTCCATATCGCCCAGCACTAGTGGGTTTAGTCATAACTTTGCTCTAACTGCTACACCATCAGTCTGCACCTTGCTGCTTTCTTGCTTCCATTAATACCTATGTAAAAAAAAGTGACATTTATTAAACTAATTTCATGAAACTAAATGCAAAAGAAATAAATTGTCAATCTCCAGAAGGAACGTCAATCACAGCAGGTGACTTGAAATGTTCATATTCTACATTTAATAAGACTAGGGCTATAGTCTCCAGGATTAACTGGTCAATTGGCAGGTTGATATGCTCTCATGCAATTACAATCTCATTGGATAGTGTTACTTTTATAAGCAGGAAAGCACTACAACAATAGCCTATTAGGATTAACCCAATATTTTTGGCACCAAGAGGAACAGCCTACCTCAGAAAACCCCTGTATTTTCACAACTTTGACCTTGCCTTACTTACGGGAGACTGATAGGTCTAAATTAATGTTTACCGAACAAGACTCGTGTTTGTCTCCAAACTGACATCATGTGAAAGGGGTCATTGATGTCTGATATTATTTGCATGTCACAGCTCAGTGACCGATATGCACTTTTCATCTAAAGATTTGTCAGTTTCCTACTAACATTTCAGTTAAAAATAACCTGGTAAAAACGATTTTATATGCTGCAAATACTGGGTTTATTCCGTTGATTTTGGATAAATTTGGGCTTACAAAGCTCACAGGTCGAGTGCACTTAGTGCGCTGTCGCCTATTTAGTTCATTTACAAACAATGTGATGATTCTTTTTTTTCTCCTGTACAACCAATCCATTGACTTAAATGTTTATATAATTACAGTCCACCAAGATTTTCTTGGGTTGTCTACAGCCCTATGACAATGAAATGAGTCATATATATATACATATATATATATATATATATATATATATATATATATATATATATCTCCATCCACCACCTATACCCCCACTTGATCCTCACTAGGGTCTCGGGGGGGCTGGAGTCTATCCCTGCTGACTTAGGGTGAAGGCAGGGTTCACCCTGGACAGGTCACCAGTCTATCACAGGGCTACACAGAGAGACAAACAAGCACACTCACATTCACACCTACGGACAATTTAGAATGATCAATTAACCTCAGCATGTTTTTGGATGTCTTGCAGCTAGAAGATCCCCGGTTCACTTCCCCGCTTTCCCGTTATCTTTCTGCATGGAGTTCTCATGTTCTCCCTGTGCATGCATTGGTTTTCGCCTGGTAGTCTGGCTTCCTCCCACAGTCCAAAAACATACTCAGGTAATGGATAATGATGGATTGATGGATGGATGGATGGATGTTTTTGGACTCTGGGCAGAAGTCAGAGTACCTGGAGAAAACCCACGCATGCACTGGGAGAACACGCCATCTCTATGCAGAAAGATGCCAGGCACAGGCCGTGATGCAAACCGAAGATCTTCTAGCTGCAAGGTGACGGTGCTAACCACTGAGTCACTGTGCAGATAGTATATATGCTTCTGTCATTAACTCACCTTAATCTCAGCCACTCTAGAGGAGAAGAGAGAGCGTGTGATGTCCCTCTCCATTTCTCTCTTGCTCTTTTTGCTGTCAGCCTGTTGGCCTCCTCCTCCATACACGGCACCAGCAAAACCCACCTCCCCTCCAGCAGTCCAGTCCACCAGAGGATCATAGACAAAGGCCTCCAGTAGAGTTAGAAGGGTTTCTCTGCCCCGACGCATTATCTGTACCACCTGGAAAGCAACATCTGACTTCAGCCATGCTTTTTAGCAGAGCAGGATCTCCAGACAAGACAGAAAATGTACACACTGATGACAAATTCACAGACAAAACCTGAAGCCTTGACCCCTACAATAAGAGGATCTGATGCTTGGGGGAATTTTTCCAGCACAGTCTGGGTTCACTTATCTCCATAGAATGAAGGGTCACTGCAATCTGAAGCTCTTCTGAGTAAGTATATGATTTCTATCTTATGATGAAAAATTTCTATTGTGATATTGGTGGTAACTTCATGGATGATAATGACCATATTCATTGGGCACAAAGGGTGACTGAAGAGTTTCTAAAAATATATATATTTGCCACCTGTTTGTATTTGTTCTAGACTGCAACAAAGCACTACACGCAATTTTTTCAACTGCCCTGAACAAAATGTTTAACAAGTCCTAAAATGCATACATTAAAACAATTCAGTGTCAGTGTGAAAGGGGCTGGTAAAGTAAGAGGGTGCTTGGCAGGGTGTGACGTGAGAGTAACCTGTTCACAGGACAGCCTGAAGATTCCCTCCACTCCGGTGACTCCCAGAGCAGTCTCAATGTTGTGTGTCATCCTGAATGGGACCTTCTCTGGCACCCGCAGGCTCTTCCCTAATTATACACACAAACATGCACACACGGACACACTTACTTAAAGGCACATTTTCTATTTGTCACCTTTTCCCACAACCACTAACACTCAGTTTGCCAAGACACTTAAGTTTCATAAGATACTGCACAAATGTGAAAATGTGGTTCTCAATGCTCGTTCATCCATCCATCCGTCCATCCATCCATCCATGCATCCAACCAACATTTAAACTGACCTTTTTCAAAGCATACATTGTAGTCAATGTGTACCACCTCTCCAGTGGTCATATCAATCAATACATTGTCAAGATGACGATCGCCAAGGCCAATAATGTATCCCACCATCGACATGACAGCAGTGGATCGGGCATAGGACTGCAGCATAAAAGAAGAGGAAAATCAAACAAAATAAACACTGATCGTGGACTATTGTGCAAGCCCTGTATTTTGATCAGTAATGACGTTACTGAACATTGCATGTGGAACATTGTCATTACAAGCTTTTGTAAATGATACAAAAATAAAGACGTGTCTGGTTCAAAAATGAACAAAAAAATAATCAAAAGGTTCCATATGGTGAATATCTATTTATATTGTGTTTGTGAAAAAAACTTGGAGGTGTAAAATATAAGCCGTTAAGATATGACCGCCTGTGGTATGAAGCTGTTTATCATTCTCGTTGTTTTTCCTCCGATGCTCCTCAAATGCCTGCCTGATGGTAGCAGTTTGAACACTTTGTGGAAAGGGTGTGAGGAGTGCCTGACAATGTTCAGTGCCCTGCTCCTGCAGCAGCTCTGGAAAAGTTCTTGAACAGAGGGGAGGGAAACTCCGATGACCCTCTCAGCTCCCCTGACTGTCCTCTGCAGGGCTTATCTGTCTGACATACTGCAGTTGGAGTGGCATGTTGAGATGCAGTATGTCAGGACACTCTCGACCACACCTCTGTAAAAAGTCCTGAGGATGCTGATGGGGAGAGACGCTTGTTTCAGCTTCCTCAGGAAATGCAGTCTCTGCTGGGACCGTTTTGAGATTGCTGAGGTATTCTTATTCCAGCTCAGGTCCTGCGAGATCTGCACTCCAAGGAACTTGATGTTCTCCATTCTCTCCACAGTGCCGCCGCTGATACTGAGGGGAGCATGCTCAGATCGTGACCTCCAAAAGTCGATGATCATCTCGTTGGTTTTGTCCACGTTGAGCAGCAGTTTGTGCTTTCTGCACCAGCCCTCTAGGTGTTTCACTTCATCCCTCTTCATTGATTCCTCATTCCCCCAAATGAGTCCCACCGC
The DNA here is from genome assembly GCF_022539595.1 of Amphiprion ocellaris. Classification (NCBI taxonomy): domain Eukaryota; kingdom Metazoa; phylum Chordata; class Actinopteri; family Pomacentridae; genus Amphiprion; species Amphiprion ocellaris. The sequence continues at coordinate 24,826,212 of NC_072784.1, read as the reverse complement.
TGTGGTGTCATCAGCGAACATGATGATCTGGATCCCCTCTTGTATCCCCTCTTGTGTGGCTGCACAGTCGTGTGTCAGCAGTGTACACAAAAGTGGACTGAGCACACAACCTTGAGGAGATCCAGTGCTCAGTGTGATGGTGGTGGAAAAGTTCTTTCCGACGCGGACAGACTGGGGTCTGTCGGTCAGAAAGTCCAGGACCCAGAGACATGTGGCGGTATCCAGGCCGAGTAGGAGGAGTTTCTCCATTAGTATCTGGGGGATGATGGTATTAAACGCTGAGCTGAACTCAATGTACAGGATTCTGGATTCTTCTGTGGAGCGGTTGGGACGGTCAGCGAATTGAAGGGGGTCAAGCAATGCAGGGAGGCTGGCTGTGATGTGTGGTTTGACGAGCAGTTCAAAACACTTCGTCACAATCGTTGTCAGTGCAACGGGACGATAGTCATTCAGACAGGAAACAACTGACTTCTTTGCCACTGGAACTATGGTGGATATTTTGAAGCATCTGGGGACAATGGCATGACTGAGGGAGATGTTAAAGATGTCAGTCAGTACATCTGCCAGCTCGCCAACACAGACTAAGCACACGTCTTGGGATGTTGTCTGGACTTGTCACTTTTCGTGGGTTAACCCTGGTTAGGGTTCTCCTTGTGTCTGCTGCGTTGATGGCAAAAGCTGGCCCGACAGATGTAGAAGGACCAGCGCTCTCTCTGGTTGTCGGGTTCGATGCTTCAAAGCGAGCAAAGAAGTTGCTGAGCCTGTCTGGAAGAGAAGCATCGTCATCATTGACCCCTTGCCTGGTCTTGTACTCCTTCAGTGCTTGGACTCCCTGCCACATCCGCCTGGTGTTTCCTGCATCACAGAGGTGTCCCTAGATTTTCTCTGCGTAGGTGCGTTTCACAGCCTTGATCCCTTTTGAGAGCACAGACCTGGCTGAGCGAAGAGTAGTCCTGTTTCCTGCCCCAAAGGCTGCATCTCGGGCTGTTAGCAGAGAGCACACCTCTGTAGGTTGCTTTGTAAGCATCAGGGAAGTTTGTATACACCAAATCCAGCATGTTCTCTCCTCTGGTTTTAAAGTCCACAAATTGCTTGAACTTGGGGAGCACAGTCTTTAAACTGGTGTGGTTAAAATCCCCTGCAACCACTACAAAGTTGTCTGGGTGTTTAGTCAGAAGTTCACTGATGCCGTCATGCAGCCCTCCCAGTGCCTCCTAAGCATTATCTTTAGCATTAGCACTCTGAGCTATGTAAACAATCACGAATTCCCTCGGCAGGTAGAATGGCCGGCATTTCACAATAAGGAACACCGCCAACTGACAACAGTGTTTAGAGGCTAACACGGCATGAACACACCAGTCCTTTTTGATATAGATGCACAGGCCCCCGCCTCAGCTCTTACCAGAGCTAGCAGCCTCTCTGCCCGCCCGGAATGATGTCATCCCCTCAAGCTGTATGGAGGTGCCTGGGATGTTGTCATGGAGCCACGTTTCCGTGAAAGCAAACACACAGCAGTCTTTCCACTCTGTCGGTTTCTCTCAGCAAACGTAGCTCGTCCAGCTTGTTGTCGAGGGAGAGGACATTGGAGAGTAGGAACGACTGTACAGCTGGTCTAGAGGGGTTAGCCTTTAGCCTCTTTACATTCAAACCGCTTTCGCTTCCTCCTCTCTCGGTTGACTGCCAGCGTAGTCTCCGATAATATTCCGTACTGGCGTAGTATGTCCAAATCACAGCCAAGAGTGTCAATTGCAGCAACATTCATCGCCATGATGTTCATCAAAGTCTCTCGGCTGTAAGTACCTATACCTCCATCCATCCATTATCGTACTCCACTTAATCCTCATTAGGGTCTTTAAAGGAATAAATTAAACATTATTTTGTCAATTAAAACAATCATGCATTTTGCTTTTATCTAGAAAATTTCTACAGAGCTTTTAGAAAAATGGCAAATGTACTGGGTCAAAATTATTCACACAGCAATACTAATATTTGGCTAAACATGCCTTGGCCATTTTCACTTCAACTTGGCACTTTTGGAAGCTTCTGGTTGTATCTTTGACCACTCCCCTTGACTGAATTGGTGCAGTTAATCTAAATTGGTTGGCTTTCTTACACAGATTTGTTTCTTCATCCCAGTCCACAGGTTCTTAATGGGGTTAAAGTGATGACTTCAGGGAGGCCAACCTAAAACTTTAATTCTTGTCTCATTGTCATTTCTTCACCATTTTTCATGCATGTTCTGGGGCACTGTCTTGCTGGAACACCCAGCTGTGTCCAAGACTGAAGAATGTAGAGGTGATCCTCCTCCTTTATTATTTTATTACTTTGTGTAAAGAACCAGTTCTACTACCATCAAAACAGCGACAGAATAATACTTCCACTATCTCTCTAAACATATTTTGGACACCGTGGCCAAATAACTTAAGTTTCACTTCATCTGACCACAGAACTTCCCTCCAGAAGGCATTTTTCCCCCCTATGTCAACAGCAGCAATCTTCTGTCAAGCCCTAAGGTGCTGCTTCTAGAGGAAGGGTTTCTTTCTTGCACTGCAGTCTCTCAGCCCATGGTGATGTAAAAAACATTTGACAGTGGAAACTAACACCTGTATTCCAGCAGCTTCTGTTCATTGCAGACCTTCCTTTTTTGATGATTCTTGTTTGACCCCAACCATCCTAAACAATTTTCTCTTAGCAGCAGGTGAAAGCTTGTGTTTCCTGACTGATCATGGCAGTGACACAACTGTACTATGCACTTTATACTTAGGAACAATGGTCTGCACAGATGATTTGAGAATGTGTAGCTGATATGAAATGGCTCCAAATTACTTCCGTAACTTGTTCTAAGTCAATGATTTGATTTTTCAGATCTTTGTTCAGATCCTGAGATTTTCGCACTGTAATGTAGTGGTTAAGCTGAATGAGTGTATCAAATGGGCCCTTCTGAAAGTGGCATAGAGAGGTCAGCTGCTTTTGTCAATCATAGTCATTTAGGAAGAAATAAAAGGCCATGACACTATGAATATTTAATTACCACATCTTTCTACATCACCAAAACTGGTAACTCAAGTTGTTATAATTATATTTTTGGCCGAGCAGATTTTGTCATACTTTCCAGAGGCTCTATAATAAATCATGAAAATGCATGATTATTTATGACAAAGACACATAGATTTCAGTGATTCATTCATGTTGATCAGTTCATCACTTTTGGCAAGCCTTTGTTTTGCTAATGTTAAAATAACAGTTCCCTACAGGCTTTTATTTTGAAGGCGCATTTTTAATGTTACGGGCTTTTATTTTGTCACCATTCCAGCAGCACAGGAAGTGTTTGTCTAAGAAGCGTTTTTTTGACATGACGAAGACACAGCCGAAAAGTCCGAAAATTCACCTAAAGATGTAAGAAAACGGTTCCACGCTGTTGCTGTCTAGCAAATGTGTATAAACTTAAAAGCACCTAGATGCAATAGGGACAAGCTCTTACAGTGAAAAAAGGAGTGAAGGACAGAAAGATGAATTTGTGTTCAAAATAAGGCTGACGGCTGAACGTAAATAAAGACTTAGTGAAACATCAGGAACTTCACTATTGTCTGACTGGGTTTGCTACATTGCGTGACCTAAATATGTAGCAGGCGGCAGGAATTGATGGGACTCAGAAACACCACAGTTTAATCATTTGGTCCTTGTATGATTTCCAACTGATAAATCACAGTCAATTTGTAGTAGGATCGCAATCATGTGATCGTCAGACAGGCAGGCCTAACTGACACAGTGTTCACGTCATGGTTACAGCAACGCCGTGCCGGCCGCTATATCTCGCAGTGGGAAATCCTTAACAAAGCTGTGGATCCAGACTATAAGCCAAATCACTGCCAAAATCTAATCACTTGGTCCTTGTGTCATTTCTGACCTTCCCTGAAAATTTCATCCAAATCCGTTAGTCCGCAGACAGACAGATTCACAGACAAATGTACGCTGACCATCACATAACTCCGCCGTTCCTTGGCGGAGTAATAATATTTTATTAATCCTTAACAGGAAATTACTTATAACAGCAGCATGTAAACATGCAGACAACCCACAAACCTGACAGAACACCAACAATGGTCATCAGTATGACCATATGCATAGTATACAAGTTACAGAAATTATAAAAGTTAAAAACATATGCACAGCATATAATTCATAAGTTAAAATATCAGTGTTATTTACTGTCAATTGAAAAGCCTGAATGCAGCTGGTAGAAATGATTTTCTGCTGCTCTCAGACCTGCAATGAGGGGGGATGAGTCTGTGGCTGAATGTGCTCTGCCGAAACAACTCCAGATTGCGTAGTGGGTATTTTTCATGAAAGAGTTCAGTTTCCTGAGCATTCTCACCCCAGCCACCTGTTGTACTGATTCTAGTTCAACACCAGTTGTGGAGCTCACCCTTTTAATCAGCTTATTCAGTCGGTTTCTGTCCCTGGAGCAAGCCCCCTCCTCCCAACACAGAACCCCAAAAAATAAAACACTGGCCACCACAGTCTGGTAAAATGTACAAATAAGAGGCCTGCTAATGTTAATAGACCCTAACCTACACAGGATGTAAAGTCTGCTTTGGTCCGTCTTGTGTACTACCTCCATGTGTCTGGATCAGTCCAACTTGTCGTCTAGCTGCACTCCCAGGTACCTAGAGCTGGACACAACCTCCACCTCTGTGCCAAGAATGGTGACTGGTTCCGGTGTGGAGTCCATCACCATTTCCTTGGTTTTAGAGGTGTTCAGCATAAGGTGGTTGAGGTCGCACCAGTCAGTAAAGTCAACCATCATTTCCCTGTACTCCTCTTCAAGTCCTCCTCTGATACAGCCGACAACCACGGAGCAATCAGAATATTTCTGAAGAAAGCAGCTGTCTGAGTTATACCAGAAATCAGACATATATAATATGAAATGGAAAGGGTACAGGACAGTTCCTTGTGGGACTCCTGTAATGCAGAGGATTTTGTTGGACACACAGTTCTGCAGTTGAACATACTGTGGTCTGCAGGACAGACAGTTCGTGACCTGCATCATGCTCATCTTCTCACCAAGCAGCACCAGCTTGATTGTATTGAAAGCACTTGAAAAATAAATAAACATAATCCTCAGTTGCATCTACAGTGTCCATATGTTCATAGGTCCTCTGCAGCATGTACATGAGGGCCTCACCCACACCAATGCTGGGCTGATATGCGAACTACAAGGGGTCTGTGTACGTCCTCACCCTGGGTCTTAGATGGGAAAGGACCAGTCTCTTAAGTGTCTTCATGGTGTGAGAAGTGAGGGTTGCAGGTCTGTAGTCACAGGAGTCAGTAGGATGTCTCTTCTTGGGGACAGGGACTATGCGGGATGTTTTCCACTGGGTGGGGATCTTCTGCAGATTCAAGCTGAGGTTGAACAGGTGTGTGAGAATGTCACACCGCTGAGTGGAGCAGGTCTTCAGTAGTCAGGAGTTATTACAGGACCAGGACCAGATGCGTTGCCCTGTTTCAGCCTGTCCAGTTCCCTTTTCACCTGAAATGGCTGGATTGTTAAGAATCAGATGGTGGACAAGCTAGGGGAAGGGAAGTGAGATCGAGTCAGAGAGGGAGGAGTGATGGTACGTGGGACTGGGCTGACGGAGGGTATTAGAGCTGGTTTTGAATGTGACAAGGGTAAGCTTGAGAGGATGGAGGTAGAAGTTTGGGTTGGAGGAGCAGGGTGGGAGAAGATGGTCAAGCTGGAGGAAGATGGGGGAGTGAGCACTACAGGGAGCTGAGAAAAAGGGCAGTGATATTTAAACTACTGAAGAAGGCATTCATGCCATTAACCATGTCATGGTCTCCATGCAGCAGCAGTCCACCCTTCCGTTCAAAGCCAGTGATCTTCCGCATAGCGGAACAGACCTGCTTCGCACCATCATGCCTAAGCTGATGTTCCAGTTTCACTCTGTAGACTTCTTTCCCCTCCCCAATCTTCCTCTTAAGTTCTTTTTGCTTGCCTTTACTTTGTCCCTGTCACCCTCCCTGAAAGCCGTTTTCTTCTGGTTTAGCAGAGCTTTCAGGCAGCTGGTGACCCAAGGTTTGTTGTTGGGGGAGCATCGAATCTCCCTGCTGGGGATGTTGGCATCTGCAGAGAGCCTGATGTATTCAGAGATGCAGTCTGTGAGTCCTTCAATGTCATCTACATATGACTCAGGAAACATTCCAGTTTGTGAGCTCCAGGCAGTCTTGCAGGGATTCCTTTGCTTCCTGGGACCAGCATTTCACCGTCCTGGTGGTGACAGGTTGTCTCTTAGCAACTGGAGTGTAGGGAGGAGAGGGGTGTACCAGATTGTGGTCTGATCCACCAAGAGGAAAAAGCCAGTCTCTTCTCCTTTTGCAGCTTGGTGAGTCATGAGGTTGGTGGTTATAAGCCTTCAGACCCAGTGTTTCTGTTTAATAACGATGCACAGTGCTCTTAGAAACATCTTCTCCAAGACTCAGCTTCTGACTGAGTCACCAGCATGACTGGTGTCTTTTACCCTTGGACTTTCTCATGTCAATGTCAACTTTATTTATATAGCACATTCAGAAAAGCCTATAGCCAACCAAAGTGCTTTACAGTAAAATAATCGACAATAAGAAACAATAAAAGCAAAACAATGAAACAGTGAAATAAAACAGATAAAAGATCCAGTAGAGGTGACTCTGCTCAGCCAAAGGCCAGGGGTCAAATGGGTCTTAAAATGTGTTTTAAAAATGGAGAGGCTATTCGCAGACCGCACAGAGAGGGGCAATGCGTTCCACAGCGTAGGAGCCACTACTGCAAAGGTTCAATCTCCTCTGGTTTTCATGAGGGATTAAGGAACATCCAGGACCATCTGGTCAGCTGACCTAATGGCTCTGGAGGGTTGAAGCACCTTAACAAGGTCAGATAAATATTCTAGGGCCAGTCCATTCAGAGACTTAAAAACAAAAGAACCTTAAAATTAATCCTGTATCTAACCAGAAGCCAGTGAAGTGAGGAAAGCACGGGCGTTATGTGATTGCGTTTCTTTATCCCAGTTAGGAGACAGTCCATTCATTGACTTAAAAACAACAGCAACTTAAAATTAATCCTGTACCTAACTGGAAGCCAGTGTAGTGAGGAAAGCATGGGCGTTACGTGATTGCGTTTCTTTATCCCAGTTAGGAGACAGTCCATTCATTGACTTAAAAACAACAGCATCTTAAAATGAATCCTATACCCAACTGGAAGCAAGTGAAGTGAGGAAAGCACGGGCATTATGTGCTTGCGCTTCTTTTTCCCAGTTAGGAGACAAGCTGCTGCATTCTGAACAAGCTGCAGACTGTTGAGTTTTGACTGGCCAATGTCGACGTACAGGGAGCTACAATAGTCCAAGCATGTTGTAACTAAAAGGATCTGTTGTGAACATCTTGGTGCCAGATACCACAGCACACCTTCAGGGGTCTAGTGGAGTCCATGCCTTGATGGGTCAGGGCTGTTTTGGCAGCAAAAGGGGGACCAACATAATACTAGGCAGGTGGTCATAACATTATGCCTGATCAGTGTATATGATCTTTACAAGTGTTAGGAAAATTTTTGTCAATATGTCAAACTTTTGGACTGCGTGTGGAATTTGTAATGCTGAGTGAGGAACATTTAGAGAGGCTATCAACTTTAAAAGTGATTTCAAAATGGACTGATTGGTTAAATGTATTTTCATGTTGCCTGTGCATTGTAACTGTAACCAGTATTTTACTCTCTATGTGCATATACACTACCAGTCAAAAGCTTGGACACACCCTCCTATTTAATGGTTTTTCTTTATTTTCATTAATATTTACATTGCAGATTCTCACTGAAGGCATCAAATCTATGAATGAACACATATGGAATTATGCACTAAACAAAAAGTGTGAAATAAGTCAAAACATGTTTTATATTGTCGATTCTTCAAAACAGCCACCCTTTGCTTTAATTACTGTTTGTTTCTGTTTATTTATTTGGACGGGACAGTGCATATTGATGAACATACAATTTCATAGATTTACACCAGGTTGCAGTAAATAAGCTGGATATAGCACAAGTGCTAATTTCCATCTAATTTCTATTGGCAAAGCAGCCAAGAGTCTGCTTTGCACACTCTTGGCATTTTCTCCATGAGCTTCATGAGGTAGTCAGCTGAAATGGTTTTGCAACAGTCTTCAGTGAGTTCTCAGAGATGCTGAGCACTTCTTGGCTCTTTTGCCTTCACTCTGCAGTCTACCTTATCCTAAACCATCTCGATTGGGTTTAGGTCAGGTGACTGTGGAGGCCAGGTCATCTGACACAGCACTCCATCACTCTCCTTCTTGGTCAAATAGCCCTTACACAGTGTCTGCGCTCATTGTCCTATTGAAATATAAATGATAGTCCAACAAAACACAAACTGGATGGGATGGCATGTCACTGCAGGATGCTGTGGTAGCCATGCTGGTTCAGTGCGCCTTCAACTTTAAATAAGTCCCCATCAATGTCACCAGCAAAGCATCCCCACACCATCACACCTCCTCCTCCATGCTTCACGGTGGGAACCATGCATGTAAAGACCATCCATTCACCTTTTACATGTCGCACAAAGATATGGCACGTGGAACCAAAGATCTCAACTTTGGACTCATCAGACCAAAGCACAGATTTCCACTGGTTTAATGTCCATACCTTGCGTTTCTTGGCCCAAACAAATATCTTCTGCTTGTTGCTTGTCCGTAGTTGTGGTTTCTTAGCAGTTATTTGACCATAAAGGCCTGATTGGCGCAGTCTCCTCTGAACAGTGGATGTAGAGATGTGTCTGCTACTAGAACTCTGTGGCATTTATCTGGGCTCTAACCTGAGGTGATGTTAACTTGCCATTTCTGAGCATCCTGAGCAGTGATCTCATGTGAGCCAGTTTCGTCATAGCGCTTGATGGTTTTTGCGACCACACTTGGGGATTCATTCAAAGTTTTTGCAATTTTCCGGACCCACTGACTTTCATTTCAAGTAATGGTGACTGCTGTTTCTCTCTACTTAGCTGACTGGGTCTTGCCATAATATGGATTCTAACAGTTGTCAAATAGGGCTGTCAATAAGGTGGCAAGAAATTCCACAAATTAACCTTGACAAGACACACCTGTGAAGTGAAAACCATTTCAGGTGACTACCTCATGAAAGGGTGGCTATTTTGAAGAATCTAAAATACAAAACATGGTTTGACTTAGGGCTGCACAGTGGATTGGTGGTTGGCACTTTCGCCTTGCATCTAGAAGTTCCCTGGTTCACGTCCTGGCCTTCCCGGGATCTTTCTGCATGGAATTTGCATGTTTTCGCCGGGTACTACGGCTTCCTCCCACAGTCCAAAAACATGCTCAGGTTAATTGGTAAGTCTAAATTGTCTGTAGGTATGAATGGGAGTGTGACTGTTTGTCTGTATATGTAGTGCTGCGATAGATTGGTGACCTGTCCAGGGTGTCCCCTGCTTCCACCCTAAGTCAGCTGGAATAAGTTCCAGCACCCCTCCCCCCCGAAACCCTAATGAGGATTAAGTGGTGTACAGATAATGGATGGATGGATGTTTTGACTTATTTCACACTTTTTGTTTAGTGCGTAATTCCATATGTGTTTATTCATAACTTTGATGCCTTCAGTGAGAATCTAAAATGTAAATAGTCATGAAAATAGTCATGAAAATAAAGAAAAACCACTAAATGAGAAGGTCTGTCCAAATTTTTGACTGGTGGTGTATACTGCATTTTAATACAGTTAATTTCACAATAAAACTGTTCTCATTTACAGACTGAATAAATCATCACCTCATCATTTATAAAATGTTAAAAGCCACAGTTACCTGAGTGACCCTCCACCACTCAGTGGGTGTAGTGCAGGAACACCATAGCTCCTTAGCCAAAAGGTTAGAAGGTGTAGCATCCATTAACTCTTTCAGCACCTCCTTCATAACACTTAGAGGCCAGTCTCGTCTGGTCACATCTAGACTCAGCCCTACTGCTTTCAGAGCAGGCCCGATGCGGCTGTAGTAGAGTTCACTGGGGCGGGGCACGGGAGGCACAGGCTGCTGCGGGTATGAGTCTTGGGCCTTGCCAGGAGAAAAAAAAAAGTCAATTTACCTTAAACGAAAACATTTCTCATAAGCCCAGAATGTGGGGCTTCAACAGGAAGGGTGGTCACAAAATGGCCCGATGCAGTTATATAAATACATTCTCTGAAAGATTCTGTGTTAAGTCAACAAACCACTGGATCAGTAATGTTTTATGATGAAGCACAATACAAATTCTTTACCCTTTGAGCCTGCAGCACAGCCTCCCTCTGCTGCCAGCGTTTGTAGAGGCCAAAGAGCGGCGTGGCGCCATCCACCCACTGGATAAGTCCTGAACGGGTTCCAAGGGGCGTTACAGAGTAGTGTCGGGCATGGAAGTGTGGATGCTCTTGCTGGTTGATCTTGGTGAACATGGTGTTGACAATCGACAAGAATTGCATGATGCGCTCATCCAAATGCAAATCTTCCAGTCCTGAGAGAGATTTTAATAATTGCTTGATTAAGATCCAGACTACTCAACAATTAAATCAGGCAAGTGTCTAACATTCAAAGAAAGTAAGCTTAGCTTGATTTAGTTTTAGTTCACAAATGCTTCATTTCCAATAAATAAAATTTAATCAAACAGCAAAAGCCTTAAAACTACATCCATGACTGGTCATAATATATGAGCAATCTTAATGCAGTGGTGTAGTGACAGCAGAATTTACAATCAATGTTGGTACTGTCAAAGAGGTTTTGACTGACCGATGCAGTCAAAACCTCTTTCCAGGTTCACACATGTGACTAAACCGATTTTATTAAAATGACTGTCTATGAATTATGCCCCATGAAAAATGCTTACAGTGAAGTCCTACTATCCACAGTTAAAACTTTTTGGGAAGGAGGTGAAGCTGCTCAATTTTTAATTTTGCAGACAAACGAAATTCAGCACTCCTCCATTTAATAGGAGTGGAGGCAAAAGCTTTATACCTCACCGTCTCTTCAAACCTTGACAAATTAATTTGCACAGATTGAAAATTTATCAGTTTTTTAGGTGTTAAGTGCCATATAACAGCGCAACAACATTATCTGATAGCAGTTTCAAAAGTCTGAAAGTGAGAGATCTTTTTCATAGTTTATATATTGACTTGTCATTGCCGGAGTTATACAGACATCAATAATGATGACTCAGTTCCATTAATCCTCAGAAAGTGACAATCGTAAACCACCTTTCACAAAAGCAAGACCGCCCTAAAGTTGAATGCAGCAATTATTAACACAGCTGTATTTTCCATACACTGACCAGTTAAAATGTCTGCTATAAAAACATCTATCAGTGTAAATATAATTTTTGTATCATTCCATATGATACAGAGCAGTCCATCTTATACATTAATTAAATCATACTGATCTATTGACCTTACTGTACCAAATTACACATGGATTAGTCATGGAGTTTTGCGTGGTTCTGTGCTAGGATGGATACTATTCAATTTGTACATGCTCCTGTTTGTCTGTTCATCTGCTATCTGTGGGCAAGGCCAGATGTAAAGCTGAATTTCTAAATTAAAGCTGACAGCAGCGATGATTAGGTCCCAACACCTTCGTGCATGTCAGGGCAGCTGCAGTCAAGGGGCTTTGTTGCAAACATGAAGATGTCCGATGGGCATGGATTCCTATTGGATGGTGTAAAAAAAAAAAAAAAAAAAGTTACATATAACTTCCTGTGTCCACTATGTGATATTAGAGAACACCCTGTAAATGCTGTGTTGCTGCATATCGTCCTAAACACACGATGTAAATTTCGTAAAATAAACTGGACTCTCAAGCTGGATCTAACAACAAAACGGGAAGGGAGAGACTGTTGTGTCCTTATCCTGATGGAATCATGGCTGAACTCGGCTGTACCCGACGACACCATTAGCCTGCAAGGGCTAACTACATTCTGGCTGAATAGGAGCCAAGCCCTCAGTGGAAAAGCCTGTGGAGAAGGTGTAGTAATTTACATCAATGAAAATGAAAAATGGTGAAATAAGACAGTAGTGGTCTCTAGTCAGTGCTCTCCTGACATAGAGCGGATTGCTGTAAAATCCGGACCATTTTACCTGGCCCGGGAACATTCCATTGTTATCATCATGGCGGTGTACATCCACCCCAGTGCGAACACAAAGGAGGCCCTGAGTGTTCTGTACCAGACCATCACAAAGTTGCAAACCACACATTCAGAGGGCATTTTCATTGTGGCTTTTTGATTTCAATCAGGCTGACATGAAGACCATTCTCCTCCATTTCCAGCAATATGTGGTCTTTGCTACTAGAGGATGAAACACACTGGACTTGGCTTACACAAACATCAGAAATGCTTACAGATCTGCCCCCCGTCCCCACCTTGGCCCCTCTGACCATCTGTCTGTGACGTTAACACCAGCATACAGGCCCCTGCTCACCAGAGGAAAACCCACTGTGAGGCAGGTGAGGGTCTGGTCTGAGGGAGCAATGGAAGCCCTGCAGGACTGTTTCGATTGCACAGACTAGGACATGTTCAAAGCTGCTCCACCGGACAATCACCACACCAGTGTGGAGGAGTATGCTGCAACTGTGTCTGCCTACATCCAAAAGAGCACAGAGGACCTCTGCGTCATGAAGCACATCTCCACCAGGGCCAACAAGAAGCCATGGGTGATGCAGGAAGTATGGGAGAAGATGAAAGCACGGAACACTGCTTTCAAGTCCGGTGATGAGGTTGTGCTAAGAAGAGCCAGAGCCAACCTCGACTGGGCTATCAGAACAGCAAGGCATGCACGTCGGGAAGATTCAGAGTTTCTTCCATGATCCTAGCAACACCAGGAGCATGTGGGAGAGGATCTAGGCAATAAGAGACTACAAAGCCACTCTTCCACTCCTCAACAAAGTGAATTTTTTCTGTCATTTTGGAAGTAACACCAACAACCCTGCAACAAAAAACAGCCCCCTCCTTGATGAAAGAGCACTGAATCTCAATGTGGCTGTGTTCCGTGGGGAAAGTGAATGTGCGCAAGGCAGCAGGCCCTGACAACATTCCAGGACACGTACTAAGGGGGTGTACTGACCAGCTGGCACAGTTGCTTACGGACATCTTTAACACCTCGCTGGAGCAGGCTGTTGGTCCATCATGTCTTAAATCCGCCACCATCATACCAGTGCCCAAAAAATCCGCCATCGCCTGCCTCAATGACTACCGTCCTGTGGCACTAACACCTATAATGATGAAGTGTTTTGAGAGGCTGGTAAAGGACCAAGTGATTTCCACACTGCCCCCTGGACTTGATCCATATCAGTTTGCTATCGGCCAAACAGCTCCACTGAGGATGCCATCTCCTCTGCTCTCCATCTGAGTCTGGCATATCTGGAGGATAAAACTATCTAAACACTATCTCCAGCTTTGTCTCAATAGGATCTCCACAGGCATGTGTTCTGACCCCACTACTGTTCATGATGCTGATACATGACGGCTGCTCTGCATCCGCCTCAAATCACATCATTAAGTATGCAGATGACACAACAGTAGTGGGTCTCATTCGGGATATAACAATTGGTTTTACAGAGAGGAAGTGAAGTGGCTGGTGGACTGGTGCGGTGTGAACAATGTGACCCTGAATCTTGAGAAGACCGAGGAGTTGATCATCAGCTGTAGGAAAAAGCAGTCCAGCCATTCACCTCTCACCACAGACAATAATGCTGTGGAGGTGGTGGTCAGCAGCACCCAATTTCTGGGGGTGCACATTACAGACAGTCTGGACTGGTCATTGCACACATCATCTCTGGTTCAACGGGCTCAGCAACGTCAGCCCTTCCTGTGACTGATGACGCCACAGAGAGCGTGCTGACCAGCTGCATCTCCATCTTGTTTGGCAACTCCATGGGCCTCGGATAGAAAGTCGCTGCAGAGGGTGGTGAGGACAGCAGAGAAGATCATCGGGACTTCTCTTCCATCCATCCAGGATGTTGCACACAAGTGATGTCTCAGCAGAGCCTGCAACATCATCAAAGACTCCACATACCCCCACCATGGACTGTTCTCTCTGCTACCCTCTGGGAGGAGGTTCTGCAGCACCAGAGTGAGAACAGCCAGGTTCTGCAACAGTTTCATACCCCAAGCCATCAGACACCCAAATTTACAATAATCCTGTGGCTATTCTCTTCTATTCTATTCTCTTCTTGTGTATCAGACTATGTGTTTCACCCAAGGCCGCCTTCCTGTGGCCAATAGCTGGCGCTATGATTATTACTAAATTCTGGAATGTGGAGTTAATCAGGCCAGGGTTTCTATCAAGTATGTGTAGTGTGAAGTAGATTCAACAATGTACAATTTAGTTACAATGATTTCTATTTTAGTGGCAATTGTAGCTTTACATTGTAAAGGTCTTTAGACAATACAAACCAAATTTAAAGTTGCTCTGGAGAAGTGTCTAGGAGGAGTTTGTTAAAATTAGTGGCGGGACGCGATCAAAAAATTTAATCTAATTAATTACTGGCTTTGTAATTAATTTATCACAATTAATTGCAGTTTTGTCAAATAGCAATATTTGACACAATAAGTGAAGTTTTTCAATTCAAATAAAATTGTGGTTGACAGTTGAATCAATGAATAGACATATATGTGTTTATAATTCAAAATTTATTTAAAAAAAAGGAAAATGGAACATACAGAAAAAAGTGATTTTGATGACTTAAAGCCTGAATTTAGTTGTTTTTTCCACTGTATGGCACATAAAATCAGCATAAGTAGTTCAAGGAGCTTCAGAAAGTTGAAAATCCAGAGATTTGTTCTGTTTTCATCTTTTCTGGGTCTGATAAATGGTGGAATTTTGATGGTTCTTTTTATAGGAATATCAATTTTTATTTATGTATTTTTTTTATAAACAAAAAATTGATAATTAAGTTATTAAAAGAGATATTTTTGTTGTTTAGGTTATTCCTCCTCCAAGGAGGCAGAGCCTCGACGGAGTAAAAACTTAAACCACAAAAATGTTTCATTTCTATTTATCTGCATTTTTCATCTGTCTGCTACATTCACAGATTAGTGCAAATCTAAGTGCAGTTATAGCGATTTTATTCAACATTTTAAGACTTTATGTAAACTGAAGCACCGTCTAGAAAAGTGGTCTATTGTGGGATGGCTACACCGTTAGCCGTTAGCATGACTCGTAGCTAACGTTAGCTCTGGTGCTAACAGCAACATGTTTTACATTGAGGTGATACCGTTGGCTTGAAGTGCTACAGTGATCAGAAAACTCTTTGTTGTACAATTTGCACACAACCAGGCTTTTATCCAAGCTGCCATCGGGAAGATTTTTAAAAGGAAACTTTCTGCCCCACAAGCTCAATCTCGTCTCCCTTCACTGTTCACCAGTGCCTGATTTCACTCAGTGCTTCCTGTGCTTCTTCTTCATGGCTACAAACAGACTTTAGGTTCATTACTGCCACCTACTGGGCTGGAGTGTTCATCAGAGTTACCGGTGTGCCAGAAATGAGGGAACTAAGGAGGCTGCAAGTAATTGCGTTAATAAAACGAACGCGTTATTTTTCGCGGTAATTAATTAATCGAAATTAACGCATTAAAGTCCCAGCCCTAGTTAAAATACAACCCCTGGGAAAAACTGTGCCAAAATACCAAAGGGAATTCAAAATGCTGATGTCCTTTTGGGTTTGGGGTATAGCTCCAAGAGGAATATTTGTAAATCTTATTTTGTTCTTATAACTTGGCACAAAATGACACAGTAAATTCAAAATAGCCGACTTTCTTTGGGAATTGGAGTATGATTCTGAGGTGGTTTTTCACAAGTCTGGTGAAGTCATGATAGATGTACTTGCCAATTGGTACATATATGTGAAGCCCTTATGTGTGGACTTTAACCATTGATGGGGAGTGCTATCAAATGTCAATGTGTGCCCTTGCCCTAAATTAGTGATTCTCAAACTTTTTCTGTCAGGCCCCTCTTCGGAGGGAAAAAAACGTTCCTTTTTCGAGAACAGTATTTCTTTTCATCTTTACAAAAAGGATACATTTTGCTGTGATAGGGTTTCCTACCTTTAAAAAGGTACGGGTAGTTGTGTCCATCTGAGCCCAGAAAGAATAGCTTCTTTGGCTTGGTCTTGGTGGGAAGGATGGTGATGGTGTTTCCAACTCTCTGTATGGTAACGGCATCTGAAGCTGATGCCTCACCCGGTAGGGCCATCTCCGTTGTACTCATAGACACCAGGCGAGGACTGATCTCGTCCAGATGAAGCAGATAGCTGGCTCGCTTCTGAGCACGCTGCTGAAGGCTCATCATTATCTAACCAACAGACACCAGATGGGATAAGCTTGCAAGATGATTTTACTAAATATGTTTGAATTAACAACATGCAGAAAATAGACATGTATCTAAGCATTAAGAAGCCTATATTTGTGCAGCTGGATCAATCTGAAATCCATATTGAATAACATATTTATAACAGTGCACACAAATGACCACAGACCTGTCTGAAAGGAAGCCAACTACTGGCAGGGTTGGCAGGATTGGAAGGGTTTTTAAGACGCTCCAAAGCAGAGGTTATGGCATCACCATAGGTCTCCTGGAACCAGGTCTCATGTGGTGTCTGTGCTGGAGCTGCTGTGATGCTGCAGACGTGATCCAGGGCAAAAACCACGGGACGCATAAGAGCAGAATGCTTCTCACGCATAATGGCAATCTTTTCATCCCTGCAGCAGAACAAAGATTGTGACTAGACGAGAGGAGCAGGAAAAATAGTGCACATTCAGATTCAGATATATTTTTATTTATTTTTATATATATATATATACATACATACATATATACATACATATATACACATACCTACATATATATATATATATATATATATATATACACATATATATATACACACATACATACATACATACATACATACATACATACATACATACATACATACATACATACATACATACATACATACATACATACATACATACATACATACATACATACATACATACATACATACATACATACATACATACATACATACATACATATATATATATATACACACACAGTGGCATGAAAAAGTATCTGAACCCTTTGGAATTTCTCACATTTCTGCATAAAATCACCATCACATGTGATCTGATCTTTGTCAGAATCACACAAATAAAAAAACAGTGTCTGCTTTAACTAAAACCACCCAAACATTTATAGGTTTTCATATTTTTAATGAGGATAACATGCAAACAATGACAGAAGCGGAGGAATAAGTAACTGAACCTTCGCATTTAATATCTGGCTGCCCCACCTTTGGCAGCAATAACTTCAACCAGACATTTCCTGTAGTTGCAGATCAGTCTGGCACATCGATCACGATCAATCTTGGACCATTCCTCTTTACAAATCTGCTGCAGTTCAGTCATATTCCTGCAATGTCTGGCATGAATCACTCTCTTGAGGTCATGCCACAGCATCTCAATGGGGTTCAAGTCAGGACTTTGACTTGGCCACTCCAGAACATGTATTTTGTTCTTCTGAAACCATTCTGAAGTTGATTTACTTCTGTGTTTTGGATCATTGTCCTGTTGCAGCATCCATCCTCTTTTTAGCTTCAACTGTCTGACAGACGGCCTCAGCTTTTCCTGCAAAACATCCTGATAAACTTTTGAATTCATTTTTCCATTAATGATTGCAAGTTGTCCAGGCCCTGAGGCAGCAAAACAGCCCCAAACCATGATGCTCCCTCCACCATGCTTCACGGTGGGGATGAGGTGTTGATGTTGGTGAGCTGTTCCATTTTTCCTCCATACATGACGTTGTGTGTTCCTCCCAAACAATTCAATTTTCGTTTCATCAGTCCACAAAATATTTTGCCAGAAGTTCTGTGGAGTGTCCAAGTGCCTTTTTGCGAACATTAAACGTACAGCAATGCTTTTTTTAGACAGCAGTGGCTTCCTCCGTGGAGTCCTCCCATGAACACCATTCTTGGCCAGTGTTTTACATATTGTCGATGTATGCACAGAGATATTGGACTGTGCCAGTGATTTCTGTAAATCTCTAGCAGACACTCTAGGGTTCTTTTTTACCTCTCTGAGTATTCTGCGCTGAACTCTTGTTGTCATTTTTGGTGGACAGCCACTCCTTGGGAGAGAAGCAACAGTGCCAATCTCTCTCCATTTGTAGACAGTTTCTCTAACTGTGGATTGATGAACATCCAGACTTTTTAGAGATGGTTTTGTAACCTTTCCCAGCTTTATACAAATCAACAATTCTTGATAGCAGCTCTTTTGAGCTCTCTCATGGTGCACATCAGACAATGCTTCTCATCAAGACACAATTCTTACCAGGTGTGTGTTTTATAGTGGGCAGGGCAGCTTTAAGCCACTCCTCAGTAATTGGACACACCCCTGACTTAAATTATTTGGTAAAAATTGGTATTAATTGCTCTCAAAGTCTCCTTAGGCAGAAGGTTCAGTTACTTATTCCTCCCCCTTCTGTCATTGTTTGCAGGTTATCCTCATTAAAATTATGAAAACCTATAAATGTTTGGGTGGTTTTAGTAAAAGCAGACACTGTTTTTTTATTTGTGTGATTTTAACAAAGATCAGATCAGATCACATTTGATGGTGATTTTATTTTATGCAGAAATGTGAGAAATTCCAAAGGGTTCAGATACTTTTTCATGCCATTGTGTGTGTATATATATATATATATTTATATATATATATATATATATATATATGTATATATGTATATATATGTATATATATATATATATATATATATATATATATATATATATATATATATATATATATATATATATATACACATATATATATATACACACCACACACACACACACACACACATATATATACATATATGTGTGTGTGTGTATATATATATATTTTTTTGCATGGCATTTCAAATAGCTTGCAGTCGTTTTGATAAAACAAGAATGAAGTATCTCACTCTACTATAAATAAATACCTCCATCTCTGCACAAAATGCAGCTCAAACACAATGTAAAAGACAAACTATTTTGTACAATACATAAATAGCTGACTTGATAAACACTTCTAATGTGCAGTAACTGTGATTATAATTGTTCAGTATAAAACATTTTCATTTTATATTCGTTTCGCATCTGCATTCTCCATAGAACATGAAAAACAGCCAATAGTGAGGTACCTCACTCTGCTTTCAGAGAATCGGGGTAACAGTGGTGAACAAGTGGTTCCAGTACTGTTAGTACTTTTAAGTCTGTTCTGAATTGATTAAGCAGAGAATTAACTCATAGGTTAAATACAGACTTGGAAATCCTGTAGGTTGGTGAGTCTTACCTGCGTAATGTGTTGTTGTTCTGCACTCTCTTGACCTCATCCTCCAGTTGTTGGATCCTACGCAAGACGTGCATGTGTTGCTGTTGCAACACACCCAGCCACAGTTCATCCCACAGTAAGGTCACTCTGCGCAGCTCACCCACCAGCTGTTGGACCTGATTAGCACATAGGACTGGTTAACAGGTTCTTTTGACCAGTGGTTGCCACATTTTAAAGACCACATAATCCATTCAAAAGAATTGCTTCTGTCACAGCATCCTGGATAAAATAAACATTGGACCCATTCTCAGTCACTCAGAATAAAAGTTTGCATGACAATGTTTATTAAAAATGACTTTATTCTCCATGTTTCACGTAAGATATGCACAAATAAAGCTATTTCAGGCACCCAATTCTGTAAAAGAAAATAAAAACAAAAAAACGAGACGCAGTGCTTCTTGGCACAACCAAAAAGACCTACAGTCATATGAAAAAAAATTCAGGCAATACAAGCAAAACTGGGCAGAACTTCAGGCTGTGCTTACACAGAGCAGATATGGGACATGGACCAACTCAAATTCCAAGTTTTAAAATATCTATACAGGGGGTCCTCGAACTATGTTGGAGTTCTGTTCCTAAAGACTTATGTAAGTTGATTTTCGCCATAAGTCGGAACTCCGCAGAAAATGTAAACAAAGCCATCACGTGCAACACGATATTGATCAGTTCTTCATAAACGCCAGGAATAACAATGACTTTCATGCATGTATGAGTCATTCTACAAGACGATAAAAGAATATGTTCCAATTATCGATGTACTTTTATTTTTTAAAAAGCCTTTATTTTGAAGTTGTCTGTTGATAGTTGTCCCTTCCTGTCCGTTACTTTGATGTTTTACGTACATGCTTTTCTGTATGTGTGGCTCTACTTTGTAAACGCCACAGAGGCAATGTCGTAAGTAGTTAACTTCATTTTTGGACTTACTGTTTCAGTTAAAAGGATTTATTTTCATGTATTTATGTTGTTTTATTCTGTTTTTGTTGCAGTTTTCACTGTGTTTGTAATGTGTATCAAGAGTCACAGTAAAGAAGTCAAGTTTGCTACTACTCACGATTCATTTTGTATGCACAAGTTTAACTAGTTGGATAGCTGCAGCTTCTACCATCACCATTTTCTTTGCCATCAGAAGAGTCTGACTTACGCTTGGGAGCCATAATGATGGGCAAAAAGTTAGCGAATGTAGCACAATCCAAGGTGGCGTACAACCGAAGAATGTAAACAAAGCCGTCTTATAGTACCACGTGATGACGTAGTCATCCACTCGCCCACTAGTTCCATGTAACCAGTTCCGACGTAGCGACGAAACGCCGTAGGTTGAGAACGTCGTAAACCGAGGACCCCTGTAGTACGTAAACCGAACATTTCCTCTATGACTTGTATGATTTATGGCTGGGGACAGGCACCGAGCCCTGGTATTAAAAGACTCCTAGGGCAAAATTTTCAAATACAGGAGGATCCAGAAGCTCCGACATTGATGGTTTTGCTAACGGTACTAAAAAAAGTCGAAAATGTGGTGGTTCACATAATTTTTCAGCATTTATTATTAATTACTGTGATGTGTCTATGATGCACTTTCACTTTCCAAATCCAAAACAGTGTTCTGTCTGTTGGAACTACAGGCTCACCTGGTGTGAGGGGCAGAGCAGCTCTGCAGCTCCATGCAGCACACACAGGTGATGAACATTCAGTAGTATGAATAATTTGCTACAGCTGATGCAGACAATGTTCATTGCCACAAAAGTAACATCGTTGAAACATGCGCTATCTGTCAAAACATTCAGTAAAAGTTCACATGTAGATGGAGAAATGCAGTTTGACTGAGGAGCTCGTAGTTCATACCTCACTAACCAGGTATGTTGTCAAGTCAAGTGTCATTTGTTTACGTTGCCACGACTCCCGGAGAGCCTGCCGCTGCTGCTGAAAAAAATCCTAGAGGAAACACTGTCCTATATCTCATTTGACAATATATCAATATACAGTGGTGGAAAAAGACACCCTATGCATTTTTGTGAAATATTTCATTAAAAATCACTTGTAGGCCTTCAAATGCAATTTCTTTTAGTACAGACCCAGCCAAAACACTAAACAAATCCAAAAAAAGCCATTAAAATTGATAAATACATAACAAATTTTGATGATCCACTAAGGTCATGTTTTTTAGTGAAAGAGACAATCTTTGTTGTCGTGCTTCGTGTCTATATAAAAGCAGCACATTTGAAAGTGCTTCAGAGACAAAAATGGCTCAAACAAGGACCCCGACGCAGGAAACACACCTGAAGATACAGATTCTCAGCCAGGAAGGGTACAACTGCTGCCAGGTCATCAGGAAGTGCAGATACAGTCCTTCAGCAGTTGGACACACTGCAGAAATACAGATGAACCAACAGCTTGAAAGACAAACCAAGATTCGGGCATCCAAAGGTTTCTTCAGCAAGAAATGACTGCATCCTGATCCGAATGTGCAGGAAAAACTGACGAATGACATCACAGGAGCTTCAGCAGCAGTGATCAAACCAAACTGGTGTCCAGTGTTCCACCCGCACTGTGCTGGGGTGACTTTTGGATCATGGCTTAAGGTCCTACAAGGTTGTCAAGAAGCCCCTGATCAATGAGAGACAGAAGTTAGCCGGGCGCTGTTGGGCCCAAGCACACAAGAACTGGACAGTCAGGAACTGGAAGAAGATTCTATGGTCAGATGAGTCCAGTTTTCAGCTTTATCTTCCTCCTGCTAATGTGAGGGCATGCAAAAGGCCAGATGAAGCATTATCACCAGCATGTACAGTACTTACTGGCTAGCATGGTGGAGGCAGTATCATGGTTTGGGGATGCATGAGTGCTGCTGGCTTTGGTCATCTCACTGTCTGTGATGGTACATTTAACCCTGTCAAGTATTGTGCCATTCTCCAAACCCACATGCTCCCTTCTGCACGTGCACTCTTCCATCAAGGTCAAACTGGATGTTTCGACAAGATAATGCCCCTTGCCACAAATCCAGGGTCTGTAGAACTTGGCTGCACGAGTACAGTATCCAAGTCTTAGAGTTGCCAGCTCAATCCCTGGACATGTGCCCCATTGAAAATCTGTGCTGGATTATCCAAAGTTCTGTTTCAAAGCGTAAACCAAAGAATTTAGAAGAATTAAAAACAGTAATTCAAGAACAATGGGACAAGATTACATGGCAGGATTACTAAATATTAATTTGATGATGTGATGGTTTATTTATTTTTTGTTCAGTTTTGAACACATTCTGTTATTTGTTGACTTTGATACCAACAATGTTGAGAACTGGCATATTTAAACTGTCAAGAATTTAGTTTCGTTAGTTTTTCTTGAAAACAACAAACAAAAAATGTAATTTGTATTTTTGTCTAATGCAGTCACACCTTTGGAAACACACAAAGCATTTTTCCACAAATATTTCATGATAATATATGAGACTGCGTAAAATTTTAAGTGTGTCCGAAAACTTTTTTCCACCACTGTATGTTGAAAGCTGATACACCCAGCCGAGCCTAGTTGATTTTTTAGCTATATGTAGGAACTGTCTATGATATGGGTGCCAGATTTTGGCTATCTAATTATTTCTTTTGTTGCGAGAGCTTCTAATAGAGAGACTGTTAAAAAGCTGTGCAAACTATCATTAAAATGGTAATTAGTCTGTATATAAAAGATGGACATACATTCTAGATCAGAAAAATGAGAACGCAAGAGGCCTAAAAATCTGCACTTCTTCTAATCCATCCATCCATCCATCTACTTTTATATATTGACTAGTACAACCACTCTCAACAAAACAGTGTAGTCTAACTGTGTAGCCTCCTACCTGAAGCACCATGGTAGGGTTGGCTAAAGAAAGCTTCTCCACAATCTTGCTGTAGCAGTCCTGCATCATTGCTTGGTCTTGACTGGAGTAGGTTGACATCTCCTCTGGAGGTCCTCCTTGCAATCCACTCTCCAGCTGCTCATCCTCCCCAATCAGGTCCTCTCTCTGCATGGTTCCCAAGAAGGTGGGCAGACCTGATGGCAATTTGCTTCCTGTCAACACATTTCATCATCTATTAACAGATCTGCAGTATTTAAACAGTGTTGTATAATAAAATGTAGATTAAGCCTTTCTTGTACTCAACAGCCAAACACACCCCTTCCTTCATTGGTCTTTGAAAAGCACTGTCTCCGAATTTATGAACGCAGTTTTGCTAAGGCAAGACATTAACTAGTGGACCAAATAAGAAACATTCTAGCCAGGTGTGGAACTGTATGTCTCTTTCTAATAGTTGAAGCAAAACATAAAGAATATAAAATATAATGAACATCATGGAAGCACACAAACAAATGGAGCAAAAACTTTCAAGAATTGTTTTGTTTTGGCTAGACAACCATAGGACTGACTGCAGACACCATCCATTTCCAGGTGAACCAGAACCATTGCTCATAGTGACCTGCTGCTGAGGTCACTGCCTTATCACCTGAAAAATGTGCAAGAACTCATAGGGATGTCCTGCACAACTAGTCTATGTCCATGCAAGGGCATAGTGTTGTATGCGTCTGTCCAAGGCACGCGCAACATTGTGGTTAAGATTATTTCTTGGGCCTTTTGCCTTTCTTTCAGAAACAGTTGAAGAGTGAAAGGTAAGAGACAGAAAATGGATGACACACAGCAAAAGGTCCAAGCTGGACAAAACTTGCCAGAAAAGCTACTAAGGTGTCTCAATTTGCATCTAGTTTTGACCAATGGTGCTCAGTTGCTACACTGATAATTGTAGTCAAACTAAACACTGCATTTTTTGAATTTACAGCAAAGATCATAGGAAAGGAATGAATTATTTATAGGCAAATGGATGAGTCAATTGAATAGGACATGTTTAATATAAGAAGATGCACAAACTCAGTTTAGCAGAGTTAAAGAATACCTGCATTCTGAGCCTCCCCCGCCAGGGAAAGTGAGCCTACTATGGCAGGATAGAGTATAAGATGTGGGGAGTCCTGGGCAACTCGACACAGCAAGCTGCATATGCTCTGTCGGATATATGCCTCTGGATGATTGAGACGGGAAAACAGCTGGGGGATGATACCTGAGGAAGACAAAAATTATCATTATATAAAAAGCAGCAGTAAGGTAAAGGTTCAGCTATAAAAGAACTAGCTTATACAATATGTATTCAGACCTTGTCAGAGAGCACAAGTGTTTACAAATGTTCTTAACAGCTACAACTGAAAGGCAGGGTGGGAAAGACGCAAAAAATGCTTAGCAGTAGCAAGAAAAAGTGAACCCTTTGGAATGATCTTTAATGTATAAATTTGTCCTAAAATATGGCAAAATCAACTGTGTTGCAAACTACCTATTTTAGCTACTAATAATTATGAGTGCTGTCAAATGATTAAAACGTTTAATCAGATTAATCACAGGGTTGCTGTGGATTAATGTCGATTAGTCATGATTAAATATCAATTTTTAATCTATACTAATTGCGTTTTATTTTGCGTGAGCAAACACATTCAAGAAAGAAGGGAATATATATGCACTTAACATGTTTATTAAACACATGTGCTTCAGTGGAAAGAAAACTCCTTCCTGTAGAGTGTTCATATTACTGTAAGTTGGTGGACTGTTCCGTCTTTGGGGTTTTTTTTTAATTCAAAAACAGGGTCAACATACTGTTTAGCGCAGGGGTATTCAACTAAAATTCAAAGAGGTCCAGTCAGAGAAAATATATTAAAGCAAAGGTCCAGAAAATCTTAATGTCTAACTTGAATTAGTGTGATATATGTTGATGTAACCTGGTAGTTTCATTACTGTCTGCATATAATCAATAACTGACCGTCAAATTAAATAAATTCAGTACGGTTCAGAAACATTTTGACAACATTTATTAATAAATAACTTTTGATATAACAGTACATCTGAAAATAAAGTGACAAATAATGACTGAACAACTTGAACCAATTTATATACATCTTCAACAATACCTAAATCTCAAAAAATTTAAACAGTTGAACACTTTTACATTTTTTTTTCTCTTACAGCCTCTCACTCCCCTTATACCCCTGCTGCTTAATGGGAAAACTGAGCTGCCAGTATTTTGAATCTGTTCTGAATGGTGTCAGGGTCATTAATAAACACATTTGGAGCTCATTGGTGAGTCTGGAACCATATTTAGTTTGGATTATATTCATAGTTGAGAAGCTGGCTTACAGCTGTATGTTGAGCCAAACACAGTCAACATGTGCAGGGCGACTTTCCCCTTGGTGTCGATTTGTTTATTACTCTGCCAAGGAGTGCGGTGGAGTTATGTGACGTTTGTCTGTGAATCTGTCTGTCCGTCTGCAACATTACTCAAAAACAGACCAACAGATTTGAAAGAAATTTTCAGGGAAGGTCAGAAATGACACAAGGACCAGCTGATTAGATTTTGTCAGTGATGCGACTTATAATCTGGATCGACAGATTTGTTATGGATTTTCCATTGGGAGATATAGCAGCCGACACGGCCTCGCTGTAACTATGACAACAAATGAACGCTGTTTCTGTTACCTGCATCAATTCACTCAACCCGCTACATATTTTGGTCAGGCAATTCAGTATCTGTACTACATAACGTACGCATGCACAATACATGCCTGTGCTCACACAGGGTAATTTTGCATTTATTTAGTTAGTTTGTGGGTCGATCTATATTAAATGGCCAGATTCTATGTTGCCGTGATTGCTGAATACACAAATTGAGGAATGAACAGTCTTGGCGGAGCACTGCACTCTCTAAGTGCTTTTCTTGTTATCTTTTTGTCCGTCCTCCTGTTTTCTGAACTCAGCTGCGATGTTAAGCTACTGGAATGCAGAGACCAATTCACTGGCTGAGTAGCGTCACATGGGATGGCTGAACTCGTACCTAATTGGTCTGTGTGTTTCCTGAGCTGATAGACTAATGCCGTAAACACTGGAAAGCTGCGCAGGTAAAATAGAAGCGACCCATCAAATTTAAAATACCCGAAATGCGTTGCCAGAGACGTTTCAGGGATTTTGAGCCATTCTGCGCTGCAGATGCGTTAAAATTTTTAATCTGATTAATTATGGTGCTGGATTGATCCGCGTTAACGCACTAATTTTGACAGCCCTAATTATTGTATGTTAATTTTAGAGACATCAAACATTCACAATGTAGCTACTGCATGCCAGCATAAAAATATCAAACTATAGGTATGATAGAAAGAAACTTCACAATCTGGGGCCATTTTGCTGTCTTCGAGGCTGGGCAGCTTGCCATCTTCGATGGGCAAATTAATTTCAAGGCTCAGGAAAGTATTTTATAGCTAATTTCAGACTGGCTGCCTGCTAGTTGAAGCTCAGTAGCAGTTGGGTGATGCAGCAGGACAATGACTACACATAGATATATAAATCTACTATGGAATGAATTCAAACAGGACAGTCAGAGCCTAACAGGAATGCTGCTGAAGGACCTCAAGAGAGCTGCTGTATCACAACTGAGTTAAAATTACTGCTGCAAAAGGAGGTACAAACTGTTATTAAATCCATTTTCATTTCAGTTACAGCACTCTGAAGGTTTAATATAAGTGTTAAAGTCACAAAAGATTACAACATGTTTGTAGCTTGGGGACAATGTCTTTGTTTATAGTTAGGACTTGTAACGAAGATTAGATAACATTTTCTGACCAATAAACCAAAAAAAAAAAACCCCAGGAAATTCCAAAGTGTTCACATATTTGTCTTGCCACTGCATGAGGACAGTATCCCACATTTTTATATACTGTGTTCTGGAAAATCTTAATTGTATTGGAGTGAAAATGACAGGATGAGGAGAATCTCAAACACTGCCTATTTTCTCACTTCCACACACTGGCCAATGACTGAATATAGTAGGTGTAAATCTTGGCTTGTCAGTTTTGAAAAATATAGCCACTTGGAAAGGTGGAAGGTTTCCAAAGCTGTTTGGCAATATAACAAGCACTTATGATGAACTATACAGGAAGCTTAATCTTCCACAACAGGGGTGTAAAGTTATCAAATTGTTACACTGGGTATAGGGTTAATACAACAGTGGTCCCCAACCACTGGGCCACAGACCAGAACCGGGCCACACAGAGAGAATAAAAACTGTTTATATTTTAGAGGGTTGGGACTTTAACTATGATATTTAATTCCGATTAATTAATTACAGAAAAAAATAACGTGTTAAAAAAAAACAAAAAAACAAAAAACGCATTTAATTGCACCTTTCTCAGTTCTCTCATTTCTGGCAATCCGGTAACACTGATGCACACTCCAGGCCGGTAGGTGGTGCCAAGGCACCTAAAGTCTGTTTGCCAGCCGCAATAAAGAGTGAATCAGCGCAGAAACGTCAGTCCAATGTGGCAGCTCAGTCGCAAACTCTCTCTTTTATTACAAAAACTGTTCAGCAAAAAGTATTTCTGAAAGCATTTGAGGCTGGAAATTAGCTGCTGAATCTGTCCTCGTTTCAGTTGAGAGACGGCTAGTTTAGACGTCTAATGAAAGTTAGACCCGGGCTTCATTTGCAGAAATGAAACTACTTTATGTAAATTAACTCTGGGGCGACACATCATACCTTTAGCTACGACAGTCCTGGTACCGGGAAACAGTGTAGCCAGCCCACAATAGACCATTTTTCAAGATATTGAAAGCGCCTGATTTTTTTTTTTTAAAAAGTCTTAAAACATTGAATATAATTGCTAAAATTGCACTTTGAGTTTGCAGTAATCTGTAAATGTAGTAGACAAATGAAAAATTCTGATAAATACAAATGAAACAAACATTTTTGTTGTGCAACCAAAGTTTATTTGAATTGAAAAATTTGCTGTTTGTGTCAAATATTGCTATTTGACAAAAATGTGATTGTGACTAAATTACAAAGCCTGTAATTAATTCGCTAAACTTTTTTTTTCTGGCGAAGTCTGCAGGGTGTCTAATTTTGAAAAATGACTTTGATCATCTTTCTGTCTGTACTTGTTTCCTGCACTGGATGTTAAATGAAGCCGTCAATTTGCCAAAATTAATAAAAAACAAACATCTCTGAAGAGCTTCTTTTAAAAGAGGGAGAGACTTGATGCTGACAGAAGAAAAAGTAAGTAAATATTTAGCAATAACAAGTAATTTTTTTTGTCTAGGACTCTATTAATAAAAAACAAAAGAAAAAAGATCATTATTACTCCACTAAGGAACACAGCGGAGTTATCTGATAATTGGCGTTGGTTTGTCTGTCCATCTGTTTGTCTGTTAGCAACATTACTCAAACACGGACAAACGGATTTGTATTTGTAATGACACAAGGACCAAGTGATTAGACTTTGGCAGCAATATGGCTTATAGTCTGAATCCACTGTGACAACAAGTGAACGCTATGTCAGCTGCCTGCTGACGATCGAATGACTGCGATCCTACTACAAATTGCTGGTTGCGGACTTATCCGTCGGAAATGATACAAGGAACAATTGATTAAATGGTGGGAGTGTTTCCAAATCCCATCAATTCCCACCGCCCGCTACATATTTAGGTCACGCGATTCAGTATCTGTACATAATGTACACATACAAAACACACCTGTGCTCATCGCAAGGTAATTTTTTATTAAAGATTTCATCCGTCGGAAATGATACGACTGAGCTGCCTTGGCGGAGTACTGCGCTCTCTGAGTGCATTTCTTGTTACGTGCGCGATTACTGGTCCGTGGAAAATTGTCTTGCTTGAATCCAGTCCGTGGTACAAAAAAGATTGGAGACTGCTGCCCTACAATGTACTTAGTTGGCTGGCAAGTTCTCTAATAAAAATCTAAATACATCCCTGTGCACATGGGATGCAGGAGAAAAAAAAACACAACCAACACTGCTTGCATGCAAAGAATCCATTACTTTTGCAGTATGACATACCCCTCCATGGTGCTGTAGGGGTCGAAGCTAAACCCAGCTCAAGCTCCTCCCTCAGTTCACCGGCATGCTTCACTAGCAGACGGAGGAGACGCAGAGTGGCCATGACGATTACATCATCACTGCTCTGCTTGTTGTTGTGATAGGACAGCTGGAGTTTGGGGTCATCCTCATCTACAGGGACCTAAAACACACAACAGACTGTTAGAATGAAGGACTGACCAGCAAGCTACCCTCACTCCCAGCCATGGTTCTGAAAAAACAACACGTCATCAAGCCCTTAACAATCAAGCAGACGCTGTCATCACTTACCTGTCCCGCATTGAGCTTAAGGAACGTGAAATATGCTTGGCAGGAGACGCGGTAGAGTCCAAAGATGCGATCAACCACCTGTCTCCAAACTCGGATCAGACCATCTGTGACAAACTGGCCTGCCTCCCCCAGCCAGGGGCATGAGCCTGTGAGCTGCCGCCAGATCACGTCAACCATGTCATCCCCATCATCTTCCTGCTGCAGAGCCATGTCCTCATCCTGGTAACATGATGTCACATCACACCTCTACCACTTCAATTTTGTTTCAGGTTTTCGCAACATTCAAACTGAAATAGTAGTATACTCAAAACATGGTATTGCAATTCTTATCGTGAGTGATGGTGCAATCAGGCCTTAGAAACTTAGTGGTGGCTGTATCTTTAGGTTACTTTGTAACCCTGGCTCTTCAAGTAGCAAAATTGAGATGCATATGGTGGGATATGCCCTCTCCCTGAGAACAGCAAGGCTCTTGGTTGTGTACTGGATAACTTAATAAAATACAAGAGAGAACTAAACCTTCAAATGGCTGGTTAATGCATGTTTGAGTTGCTGCTGATAATGCTAATTATCAACAAGTTCTACAAGTCTTCATGCGAGTTGATACACTATCTGTTGAAACATCCAGTTTAAGTTCATCACATTCAGGTGGAGAAATGCAGTTTTTGACTGCTTAGCTCCTAGTTCATCTCTCACTACCCCAGGTAGATTGTGTAGTTATGCTGGCAGCATAGAGTCTACACATTGAGTTACTTCATAAATACAAACAGAGGCAAAATACAGACTCTACCTGTATGCCAGTAGGTCGACACATGGCCTGTCCTAGAATGCTGAAGATAGCGTCTTTGTCTCCTTCACCAGTGGTTTCCGGCAACAGATCCTCTACCTCCTTCTTTTCCCCAGGAAGAAGAGGCAATCCTTCACCTTGACTGGAGAGAGGAAAAAATAATAAATAGTAATAGTCCTGCAATATACAATTTATAGGTTGTATTGGAATATATAGGTTCAGCTCCGAAGTGGTAACTATACATGTATTCCACTGAGTCCACTAACCTTGCATTATCCACCACCTTCCTGCCCCAGCGGTAAGCCCAACTGGCCAAGGCTGCCCAGGATTTGGCTACCTCTGGAGCCAGGCTGGTGGAGAGCTGATAGAGTTGGCCCAACACAAAGTCTGGCTCTCCAACACCCACACTGACTGCACAGACAAGAACACTATGATTAAAATGTAGCTAGAATCAATGTTACTACTGTAACTTAACTTTTCGAAGAAGGAAAAAAAATCCCCAAATGTGACACTGTTAAAGTTTAAATGTATGCATATGCATGTACATACATACAGTCATGGAAAAAATTATTAGACCACCCTTGTTTGCTTCAATTTCTTGTTCATTTTAATGCTTATTACCACTAAAGGTACGCCACCTGCAGAATATAACGAACACGAAAAAAATGCAGCTGATTACATAGTACTTATGTCCTGTTTGACATGCTGAAGCTTAACTGTATTCCGAGGGTATATAAGAGGACATTTCAGGTCATAAGCAGCACTGCACACGCAAAGGCCTAGAGCGGTTTTCTGCTTACATTCAAGCTGACGCACAACACAGAAGTTGTCAGCTCTCACATAATGCCTAAAACAACAGAATTATGTGAAGCCACAAAAGCAGCCATCTTGGCACTGCCGGAATTGGCATGAGTGAGAGACAGGTAGCAAAAAAATTGAAGATCTCCAAGACAGCCATTCATTACACCAAGGAAAAACAAGCCAAACACGGTACTACCAAATTGCTAGCTGGTCGCAGCAGGAAATGTTTTTCTACCCCACGAGATGACCGCGTACTCATCCGTTCATGTGTCAGGGATCTTTGTCAGACCTCCAGGGACCTTAAAAATGAGTGGGTATTGTAGAGAAATGTGATTTGTTCGGCAAGGACATTTGGAAACCACCTTCTTGAAGCTGGTCTGAAGTCACACAGGGCACGGAAGAAACCCCTCATCAACGAAAGGCAGAGGAAAGCATGGTTACTTTGCTGGGGATCACAAGGATTGGACTGTTGATGATTGGGCTAAGGTTCTCTTCAGTGAGGAATCCAATTTTCAGTTGATGCCCACTCAAGCCAAATTACTGGTTATAGGGCCCTATAAAATCCGTTTTATTTTTTCCCAAATTCCGTTTTAGTTTTTTCCAAATTCTGTTTTTTCCATTTTTGGGAATTCCATTTTTTTTCCATTTAATTTTTGGTAATTCTGTTTTACTCTTATTCTACGACCAAAAACAGTGTGTTTTTAATGTAAATGACTAAAATGTACACAAATTAAATAGAAATTAACTTACATTTATTGAGGTGACAGACAACACATTTCCTCAATATGGCAAAATTAAAGTGCATCAAAAACAAGCAGCAACTAAAAAAACATTAGTTGACTTGTTATAAAACAACAACCAAACATTTGAAACTTCTTTTAAAGTAATTTAAACAAGCTATTTAAGCTGTAGGACTAGTTAGTCCTTGTGAGCTACTCTCTTCAAGTTTCCCACCTATCAGAGACATTACCACTGAAATACATGATTGCCAGCCTCTTTGTGTTGAGCTCAGTGAGTGTCTCTCTCTCTTGTCTGTGAGAAGAGTTTTGTATTGCTGAAGCTCCGCTCACAATCAACTGAGCTGACTGGGAAGTAGATGAAGGGCACAGCCATCTCTGCAACTCCTGGGAATCTTGCGCTCAGGCCTCTCCAGTAGTTTGCAAGCTCCATATCAGTTGGCAGGGGGTCCCTGGAAACACATTGCTGATAGGCCATCCACTGCTCACTGAGCTCTGCTGATGGGTTAGCCATGGGCTTCAATGTTGAGTAGGCTTCGATCTGCTTTTCCATTGCTGGAGCCTGTCTGGGATCAAAGACTCTGGTCAGCCTGTACACATCTCTGGCTGGATGTGTGTCCCAGTGCTTCTAGAACTTTGTGAAAGCCAAATGAAAGGCATCATGGAGATTGTCCAGCACGTCGTTCTGCTCTCTAACCCCCATTTTCTTCAGTAGCTCATCTGTCTTGGGCCCATAACCACGTTTTTGCAGTTCCATTCACTAGGTAGGAGCCAAGATCCTCCATGGCATTGTGTGCAGACACTGCTGTGGGTCTGTGGGTTCCTTCCAGGATGGTCAGGGATGTCATCAGTTTGGAGCAGGCTTCTGAGATGAAGGTTAGCTTGAGAGTCATGGTCTGCACCTTCTCCTCTGTTTCCAACAGGCTGAGGATGTTCCTGACTGCCATGCCTGTTGACTCCTCTGCCAACAAAAACTGTCTGTACAGGTGAACGTGCTCTGCATGATACTTGACAGCCTCAAACCAGCTATTCCATCTGGTATACACTGCTTCAGGAGGAACCTTGGCCTGCACACACTCCTTGTTGATGAGGAAGGCCACCCATCTTCGCTTTCTAGCAGGCTTCTTGAAGAAGACAGATCTCATCCATGTCACAAGTGAGGTAGCATCGGAGAAATATCTGTAATGCTGCCAGGTCTCACCCACCAGATTGATGATATGGCAGAAGGAGGTAACATGGACACTGTTTGGCATCATTCCTTTCAGGACCCCCCTGTATGCTTTCAGACAGTAGGCAGCATTATCTGTGACCACTGACCAAGCATCATTCAGATCCAGACTGTTGCTATGGAGGGAGGGTAGTATGGCTTGGGAATCTGTTGAGTAGTTGCATCTATCCATGAAGACAACATCCACAAGAAAGTATTGGTTTTCAACTCCTGTAATAAAAGAAGAAAAAAACATTAGCTCGCACACGTAGTTCTAAATGTCTGTTTCATTTATTGATGTAGATTAAAATTAATAATGATAATACTAAAAACATATATTGTGTGGCTATACTGACATAATTTTGATTTGATCACTTTATTTTGAACATGTAAATTAAAAAAATATAATAATATACATTAACTTACCAATGACAATGTTTAGGACGCTACAGTCTCTTGCATTAGTGGTCTCATCCACAACGACAGAGTACTTTTTCCCACGGATCTTTTTTAGCACAGAGGAGATATGTTGCTCAAACACTTGGGACAGATGAATTTGGCGAAGGCTGCTAACATTTTTAGGTAGGGCTCCTCTCTGTTTGCAGTGCTTCAGTAGAAACGGACGCAGTTTTGTCATCTTTTCCAAGGGGATGTCAGCCTCAGCACACATAGCCACAAAGTCTTCAATAAACTCTTTTCTTGAGTCCGATGACTTGAATGTAGAAGCAGTAATGCACGTCTGTAGGGACGTGGTCTTGCTAGCATTATTATTGAACTTTTCCTTGTTTCTCACATGGCTTTTGGACACTATGTAGTCACTGCATGTATTTTTACGTTTCCAGTCAATGGAGTGTTGACAGAATCTGCAAAACAACTGTTCACCTGACACATAAAAGTCGTTCAGGAACTGCTCAGCTCTGTACTGGGGGGTTAGCGTCGAGTTTTGCAGTTTTTTCGCCGACGAAGACAGAGCCACAGGGAGCCGCTTCGCCATGCTTATAATGTTTTGAAGGGGGAGGGGCTCAGTCTTTGGAAGGGGCTTGCTGTGTCACCCAGATTTGCTTCCCTCCGTGCAGATTTCCCCAGACATACATTCCTCTTCCACAAGAAAACAGCACTGCAATCAAATTATGTCAAATTTTGCAATATTCCGCGTTTAAACATAGATTCCGTTTTTAATGGCAAATTCCGCGATTCCGTCCGCGATTCCGTGATCGCGGAAATCATAGGGCCCTATGGTTAGGAGGAAGCCTGGAGAAGCCTATAAACCAGACTGTCTTGTCTCTACAGTAAAACATGGGGGTGGATCAATGATGATCTGGGGTTGTCATGTACAGGGCTACTCTTGAAAACAGTCTTCTTTCAACAGCTGGAAAACTCTTTCCCGCCTTCAATGACGGGATTTTCCAACAAGACAATGCCCCTTGCCACATGGCAAGGTCAGTTAGTACCTGGATGGAGAACCAGAACAGTCGAACCAAGCCGTGCCCTGCTCAATCACCAGATCTAAATCCAATTGAAAACCTGTGGAAATTCATCAAATGTAAAATGGAGAACCACAAGTCCAAAAACAAAGCAAATTTGTTTGAATTTGTCAACAGGAATGGGCTACTGTGACAGCAGAACAATGTCAGAAGCTGGTGGAGAGCATGCCACGATGCATTGCTGTAGTCATCAAAAACAATGGTTTTGCAATCAAGTATTAACTCCTGTGTGTATCATATGATTAAAACAGACAGAAAAGAATACATGGAATGCCTAAAACCACTGTTTTGGCAGTGCAGTGCCATGGCTATTGATGTAAGAACCTAAATGATTTTGGTTATTATCAAGAAAACCATGGAAAATGGCTAGGTATCAGCTCTTACATTGAACTCTTATGAGCTATTTTTGTTAGGGTCCGAGCACCGAATGGTGCGAAGACCCTATTGGAATTCGTCGGGTTTATTATTATTATTATTATTATTATTATTATTTTTATTTTTTCTCCCGTCTTTTGAATTGC
Organism: Amphiprion ocellaris; assembly: GCF_022539595.1. Lineage (NCBI taxonomy): Eukaryota > Metazoa > Chordata > Actinopteri > Pomacentridae > Amphiprion > Amphiprion ocellaris. Next base: position 24,791,044 of record NC_072784.1, on the reverse strand, counting down.
CTTTTTGGCGGCCTTATCATACCCCAAAACGTGTGAAACTTGGCATGCTCATCAGGACTGGTGAAAAATTTGATATTTTATGGGCGTTGCGCATGTGTGTGGCAAAATGACTCCATAGCGCCCCCTGGAAAATTGAAAATTTGGTCATTAGGCCAACTTGCACGACCTTTCATCTACAGCTACAAAATTTTGCATGCATATTCAGCACATCAGGAAACCCAAACAAGTCAATCATGGCCACGCCCTAACACCAACAGGAAGTCGGCCATCTTGAATTAGCTGTAAATTTTTTAAAATGAATAACTCATCGGGGATAAGTCCGAGAGACGTCAATTTTGGCCAATATATGCAAACACGCGACCTGATGCAAAGTTATCAAAATGTTCATCTCATTTCAAAGGGCGTGGCCATGGCGACTCCCCAAAAAATGGATCCTTCGCCATGAAACAGGAAGTGGTGTCTAACTCAGCTGTACATGCTCCAATCTGTCTGAAATTTTACATGTGTGATTAATGTCCAGCCGTGACAACATCCATGCGGTTATATACATTCACAGTCATAGCGCCACATTGTGGTAGCAGGAAATTGACATTTTTCACAATTTGATGTACTATTCTTAGCACGTTGATCAGATTCACCTCAAATTTGGTGACATAAGCCAGAACACATTGATGATGATCCCCAGAGAAAATGGTGACTCGTCGTCAAGGGGCGTGTCTGTGGCAGCGTGGCGAATTTCGATTTCTCGCCATGAAAATTGAATTATTTATATCTCAGCTGGACAGGGTCCAATCTGGACCAAACTTGATATGGTGGACACCAGTCCGGGTCTGAACACATGCACACTTATACATTTAGAAATACTCATAGCGCCGCCTATTGGCAATAGGAATTAATTGTCATTACATTTGCACCTAGCATTGCCGGAAACTTTGTCATATCATCTTGAAAATTGGTCAGCTGAGTGGTTACGCCTAGACGATGCCACAGTGTGAAGATTTTGATGATTCATAAAACACTGTTGCCGTGGCAACGCATCGTTGCCGTAATAAACAAAGTACTTTTTGACAGGTTAAAAATGCTCAAATGCTCGCCAAAATTACCACACATATCTGGACCGGCAACCCATTTGATATTTTAGGGAAACTGCACATGTGTGTGGCAAAATGGCTCCATAGCGCCACCTGGAAAATTTCAAACAGTTACTATGGCCACTACGTATGACCTAGAATTATGAAACTTGGTAGGCTTATGTAACTCGTCAAGACACACAAAAATGTAATTGACACCCATGCCCAAAACCCAACAGGAAGTCGGCCATTTTGAATTATATGTCATATGTTTTGACAATTTTGGGTCATTTTTAGACATTTTGAAAAGCTATAAACTCCAACAGGGTAACACCGAGAGAGCTGAAATTTGGCCAGGATGTACTCCAAGCATGGGTGATCAAAAGTTATCAAAATGCTCACCTTAAGTCTGAGGGCGTGGCCATGGCGGCCTTGTGAATTTTGATGCTTCGCCATGAAACATCAACTGCTGTGTAACTGCCCTAAACATGCTCCAATCTGCCTCAAACTTTACATGTGTGATCAGAGTCCAGTCCTGATCACATCCATAGGCCGACATAAACTCTCGGTCGCAGCGCCACCTGGTGGACGTGCGTGGATTTGCCGACCAGCAAGGATGCGAGGACCCGTCCAACGCTGCTTGCAGCTTTAATTATTAGGGTCCGAGCACCGAACGGTGCGAAGACCCTATTGGAATGCAAGGAATTATTTATTATTATTATTCTTTCTTTTACCGTCTTTTGAATTGCCTTTTTGGCGGCCTTATCATGCCCCAAAACGCGTCAAACTTGGCATGCTCATCAGGACTGGCGAAAAATTTGATATTTTAGGGGAGATGCGCATGTCTATAGCAAAATGGCTCCATAGCACCCCCTGGAAAATTGAAAATTTGGTCATTAGGCCAACTTGCACGACGTTTCATCTACAGCTACAAAGTTTTGTATGCATATTCAGCACATCAGGAAACCCAAAAAAGTCAATCATGGCCACGCCCTAAACCCAACAGGAAGTCGGCCATCTTGAATTAGCTGTAAATTTTTTAAAATTAATAACTCATCGGGGATAAGTCCGAGAGACCTCAAATTTGGCCAATACATGCAAACATGCGACCTGATGAAAAGTTATCAAAATGTTCATCTCATTTCGAAGGGCGTGGCCATGGCGACTCCCAAAAAAATGGATCCTTCGCCATGAAACAGGATCAGTGTCCAGCCCTGACGACGTCCATGTGGTTATATACATTTACAGTCATAGCGCCACCTTGTGGTAGCAGGAAATAGACATTTTTTTACACTTTGATGTACTATTCTTAGCAGGTTGATCAGATTCACTTCAAATTTGGTGACATAAGCCTGAACATGTTGGTGATGACTCACAGAGAAAATGGTGACTTGTCATCAAAGGGCGTGTCCGTGGCGGCGCAGTGAATTTCGATTTCTCGCCATGAAAATTGAATTATTTATATCTCAGCTGGAAATCGTCCAATCTGGACCAAACTTGATATGATGGACACCAGTCCGGATCTCAACACATCCACACTCATAAATTTAGAAATACTCATAGCGCCACCTATTGGCAACAGGAAGGAATTGTCATTACATTTGCACCTACCATTGCCGGAAACTTTGTCATATCATCTTGAAAATTGGTCAGCTCATTGGTCATGCCGAGTCGATGCCACAGTGTGAAGATTTTGACAATTCATAAAACGCTGTTGCCGTGGCAACACATTGTTGCCATAATAAACAAAGTACTTTTTGACAGGTTAAAAATGCTCAATTGCTCGCCAAAATTACCACACATATCTGGACCGGCAACCCATTTCATATTTTAGGGAAACTGCACATGTGTATGGCAAAATGGCTCCATAGCGCCACCTGGAAAATTTCAAACAGTTACTACGGCCAGTAGGTGTTACCTAGAATTATGAAACTTGGTAGGCATATGTAACTCGTCAAGACGCACAAAAATGTAATTGACATCCATGCCCAAAACCCAACAGGAAGTTGGCCATTTTGAATTATATGTCATATGTTTTGACGATTTTGGGTCATTTTTGTACATTTTCAAAAGCTATAAATTCAAACAGGGTAACACCGAGTGAGCTGAAATTTGGCCAGCATGTACTCCAGGCATGGGTGATCAAAAGTTATCAAAATGCTCACCTTAAGTCTGAGGGCGTGGCCATGGCGGCCTCGTGAATTTTGATGCTTCGCCATGAAACATCAACTGCTGTGTAACTGCCCTAAACATGCTCCAATCTGCCTCAAACTTTACATGTATGATCAGAGTCCCGCATTAAAATGAACAAGAAATTGAAGAAAACAAGGGTGGTCTCATAATTTTTCCATGACTGTATGTCTACAAGTACCAAGGCTTTCATGAGTGTTTAGTGTGGATACTTTTCCGTTAATGTGTTTTATTAATGCAGTGATGTCGATTACTACTACAGTACTTATGTTACCTGAAGTCTCAGCAGTGATGTGGGGAATGCCCTGATCCTCAAGGGGAAGGTCCAGCAGAGAAGCGATATTCTGGCTTAAAGGTGTCATACTACCCAAAGTACTGGATGAGTTTACTGTTCCCGACTTCTTTATCACCTAGGACAAACCATTACCATCATTTTGTTCTTTTTCCCTTACTAATAACAACACCCAGTGTATAGTTGGCGTGAAGGGTAAGAACAATGACTAACTTATTCTAATGTTTAATGGCAAAACAGCACTATGACAAGAAAATAGCCAATAACCGAAATACCTCAACCACAGAGAATTTGTTTCTTTTTACAAAATAAGTTAAAAATGGTACTAAGCACCAACAAATAATTTATGTCTGGTATATATGTGGCAAATATTTTAAGAAACTACGTACCTGTTTAAGTTGAGGTGTCATGTCCTTCCAGTCAACCAAAAGCCATTTGCAGAGAGTTAGCAAAGAGCGGCAGGCAGCACTTTCATTCTTCCCCACACGGCAGTAGGACAGAGCAGCGCTGCTCAGCATCTCCATAGCAGACAAGGACTGGCCTGCAAAAAAAAGGATACTGTTTAGAGGGAATTGAAGACCGTCTCCTGAGCATCATCATTAATGCACTGTAGAATACAGTAGTTTCTGATACCTGCATAACTGGGGTCAGGTCCTTGGCAGGTGGTGTTTTCTGACCCATGTGCCTCTTTAAAGGTTCAAAAATGTGTTTTAACACTTATGTACCATTCCACTTTGTCTGGTCAATTTCTTTTATATAACCCAATATCACAAGTTGCCTTAAATAGGATTACAATAAAGCACAGTGTACATAGGGCACCATCTATCCTTTTCCATCTATAGTTTTGACTCAGAAAACTCTTTAAAGTTGTAATTGGCCAAATATGCGGAAAAGGCTAAATAATTACATACATACAAAAAGACAAACAAAACAAAGACAGTTCCACTACACATTATCCCTCTCAGACACTTCAAATGTTCAAAATAGTCAAGCTAAAAGTCAAAATTCACTTACGGCTTTAAATGGGATTCAAACCCCAAATAAAAGTCCTCTGTTTATCTCATCCCAAAAGTGGCACCATGTCCTATAATTACCATGGACTTTAAAGTTTTTTTATACTCTAGTCACAGGCTAAGTTTTCTAAAGGCAGAAAACGGAGCCAGGAGAAGATGCAGAAGCCTTGTTTTCCATTTAGATCACTTCAATTACAATATTCTGAAAGGTATTTGGAATTTTTGCCCATTGACACTGAAAAAAGACAGAGCAGTGGGGATGGATCCCTCTTCCAGGACAATGTATGTACAGAAAAGAAACACAACAGAATTGCAATCTAGACAATCAAGATGACAAGGTTATAGAATACAAACATATGAAGACTACAATCCAGGAGAACATCAAGCAACTTCCAGGTCTCACCTAAAATATACAGTTTGAGCTGTAAAAGCTTCTCATCACATACAAGCAGCAAAACTCCTACACATCTTTTTACGACATACAGGAAAGAGAACACACACATGGAGACAAAAGCAGAAAACAACTGAGCACAGCTTTTGAATGTATGCTATTTCTCACCTGCAGTTCTTAGGACTTTGGCCTTTTCGATCTGGACTTCTGGTCCCCATTTCTCCCCCAGAGTCCCCTCCAGAGTAAGACGCCTGAAGGCTTGGCTCAGCTCATCTTGCGGCTTCTCTTCTTGTGTCCCATCACTGCAATGGCTAAGCAGGCGGGATGCCAGGGCAATATTGCCTTTTTTCCGGGCAAATTTGACAGCAGTCAGACAGAGCTCCATTAAATGGCTGTCTATGGAGGAAGAGTAACCTAGGCAAGAAAGACAATGATAAAATTATATAATTTTAATTATATTGTGAAAATGGCACAGAGGTTTGACTCCCATATTTTTGTCATCGAGTCAGCATTGTTTTCTTTGTAGTACCATTCAGGTGTAGACAGCAAAATATACACATACACTGATAAGGCAAATCATTATGTTTAATCTGCCTAATATGCTGTTCAACCCATGCTGCAAAAACTTTGAAATATTTTGAGATATGTTCTGATGAGATAATGAGTGCTATATACTTCATCTTTAAGTGGTCACGGTGTTTAGGCTCACTGGTACATACCATTAAGTACATCTTCGGCATAGTATTGTGGTACATTAATTTAACTTTGCCATGCTGTACAGTGGCAAAACACATCATGCCAATATGGTTCATTTACTCACATCTGTTTAGTACTACAGTTGAAACCTGTATAAACCATTTAAAGATATCTATTGTACAGCCTTAAAATTCAACAATTTCTGCAAATCACGATGAGTTTTGAACTGAAAATTATGTTTATGACTTTGTTTTCCTGAATTTGAGGAATACAGTGTGGGATATCAGTAATATGAGTGTTTTTTTCTCCACAAGATGTTCAGAGGCGCTGAAGTGTGTTTGGAAATATTGGCTCTGAGTTTGGTCAATATCTGCAAAATCAGACAGCAGCAGGATCCATATGTACATCTCCAAAAAGACAGAGCTGATCACATTTGCATACTGAACAACAGCCCTGGTAATTAATTACATTCTTAGAAATTATCACAGAGAGCAGATCAGTCCGGACCAGGATCCACTGGCGAATCACACCTTTTAGGTCTATAGACCTAAACGGTGAACTGTCACACACAGAATAGTAGTTTAGTTCCCAGCTGTTTAGGACTATTTCTTTGTTGTTTTGTTACATGCCTGCAGCATCAGATAGCGGCAGGATCCACAAGTCTCTCCAAAAAGAGAGAGCTCTATGGATTTCCTTACAGGGAAACGACAGTAACTTCGCTGATTAGGTTTAACTACAAAATATCACCAACGACAGTAACTTCGCTGATTAGGTTTAACTACAAAATATCACCAACACGGAGAACGGGCCTATCAGGGTCAAACAGCAGCTGTGAACATTTCTTCATTTCAGGTAAGCTGTCCCACAGAGTCACAGTTTATCATCTGCAGTATCACATCACAGTCATCCTCACGTTAAGTCCTAAACTTTCAGTATCATTGTTTATGAAATCAGAAAGAAATTGGGTTGATTATTAGGACACTCAGATCAGCTGTTGGTAGTTTTGTTTTAATCTCTTATTGCATGCAAATATCGTGCATGTATACTGGCGTTTTCCGGCAATGTGGGGGGTTATGTGTAAATGCAGCACTGAGGAACATTAACGGATAAGTGACCCATGTGTGAAAAGGGCTTCAATAACAGAATGGCATCACTTTGAATGGATTAAATAATCCAGCAACGTTCCAGGACTGAAAATGGCTTAAAATGAGAACATTGTATGACTATGGACTATAGGTCATGAAAACCAGAAATTTATCATCTTAGACTATTTCCTGAGATCATTACAATACAGAAATAGAATTCCAGTTCTGGCACCCCTGCTCAATTGCCCACTATATACAGGCATACAGACTTCAAGTGGATTGTGCCTGTGCACTCTGAGTTGTTGCCCCTACACCTGGGGGCACCCCTTTAGCTATTAAGTTGGGCAGGGCTCCAGACTGCGACTAAATGCTCGCATTTTGCGACTAAAAGTTGAGACAGTGCGAATAAATTTTTCATCTACTCGCGCATGTGCGACCAGAAAATTTGCCGATTTTTTTTAAAATATTATTATTGAATATTTTTTGTTGCTTACAAACTTCTGCTACACTTCAGCCCAGTAGTTGACAGTAATGCGCAAATGAGCTGGTTTGCCAACTGACATCAATTCCAAAAGAAGAAGAAAGGCGATGAACACGAAAGAAGAAGAAGGCGGGCCAATGTGTGTGTGTGTGTGTGTGTGTGTGTGTGTGTGGGGGGGGGGGGCGAATGACCACTGTGACTGGCTTATATGTGAAAAGAAGCGGGTCTTGGAGTTATTGTGCAAATCCACAAGTTTTACATAACTCTTGTAAACAATGAACAATGGCTATAGCTGCGTGTCCACTAGATGCGATTTTCCCGCATGGCAACGCACCGCATCTGAAAATCGCACGGATGATGGGCGGCCACTAGCGGACCACAACAATGTCACATGACAGTGCTCGAGCAACAGCAGGCCACTACGTGGTCACGTGACCGAGCTTTCAGCTTGACAGTCCAGCAGATGAGTCGGATAAACACAGCGGCCCAGCTGCAAACTTCTGCAAACGCTTCAGAGAAAAGAATTTCTGAAAGCATTTGAGGCGAGAAATAATCTGTGCAGTAGCTGAATCTGTCCTTGTTTTAGTTCACCGACGGCTAGTTTAGATGTTTCAGGAAAGTTTCACGATGCGTGGGATCTCCGTTGCCGCATCTAATTTGCATAAAGTACAAGTCAAGTCTACTTTATGCAAATGAGCTCCAGGTAAACACACCGGATCGCAGCTGGAAATGCACCGCAACCGGACCAGCATGCGTTTCCAGCTGCCACGTAGTGGCCCGCTGTTGCTCGAACGCTGTCATGTGACCATGTTGTGGTCCGCTAGTGACCCACCGCCATCCGTGGGATTTTCAGGTGTGGTGCGTTTTCATGCGGGAAAATCGCATCTAGTGGACATGCGGCTTGACATGTGTCAACTGCTGCACAATAAAATCTGAATTGAAAACATTATAGTTTCTGCATTTCTTGTTCAAGTATTTATCAGTAATACCGTGAAAATAAGAGGAAATGTGAATATTTACTTTGCAAGTTGATTTTGGTGTGCACCCCTAAATTTTCTGCTTGCGCTCCTAAAATTTTAAGTTAGGGGCCACTGTGCTCCTATGAAAAAAAGTTAGTCTGGAGCTCTGTTGGGCTTCTTAAAGGCTGGGTTATACTTTCCGCACAAACGAGCCGCACGGAAATCCGCGCGAGAGAACGTGTGTGCATTTATACTCCCTGCGGCATCTGCTCCCAAACTGCAAACATACGTCTACCTGGTCTACTCTGGTACTAAAATAGAGAGGAAGAAGTTTGCCATTGTTTACACCACGTACAACACGGCATTTTACCGAATAAAAGCATTTCATAAGTTAGTTTTAATTTCACACTAGTGCTGGGCGATATGACGATACATATCTTGAGAACAACAGAAAAGTGTCTATGGTGCCATTTCTCTTCTATCGTTTCTATCATTTCTAACCAGATTTTATCAATTATTACAGCAAATATATCATTAAAAAGCCTGCGACGATTGTATTAGTGCTTTCTTATCACTATGCATACTGTAAGTTTATGTAAGTGAAAATAAAGAATAAAAAAGAGATTTTTCGCAAAGAAACTCCGTCTTGTGGTTTTTGCAACATGACGCTGCTTTACGTTCTTTGATTCTCACGCGGGTTTGCGACATGCTTTATGTTACTTAACTCATGAGTGCTGAACGATGGACGTGCAACAGGTAGGGCTGGCCTGAATAGCAGTTTCTGGGCTCCGGATATTCGGTCCCTATTAATGACGAATAGTCGGTCCGCTCCGTAACGTTCAGGGGGGTTGGGGGGGGTGTATTCGGATCTCAGAATTAATATCCACATACCATCATTGGACCGAATATTCGGATATTCGACTCCAGCCCTAGCAACAGGTTGAAGTTTCATGGAGAAAAGTAAGCAATGAAATTTTTGTCAAACTTTTCAGAGAATAACTGAAAACATACTTTATTGTAGAACATCATGATATATATCGTTATCGTGATACAAAATAATCCATATCGTGATATATGATTTTTTCCATATCGCCCAGCACTATTTCACACCATGAATTGCTCATAACCCGGTGGTCATGGTGATCTCTGTGTGATGAATCGTATAAGTTCCCGTATTTCTAGACTTCAGCTACGAGTAGGTCCTGGTCCTCCGCCATGTTTTTCCGCGCGGCTCCGTCCGCGTAATTAGAAAAATTTGGAGGTGTACAGCGTGGAAATTTTCCGCACGGAAAGGCCGCTCGAGGGGGCGTGGGTGTGAAAATGACGTAATTTTTCCGCACGGACCTCGCGGATGCGGCAAACATAAAACAAGTTAAGAGGTAGGCAAGCAACCACCGCAGTTCCATGCATGAATAAAATTCCTCCCCTCCGACTGGAGAGAGGTGACGCCTGCAGACCAGATGCTGCCATGGCCTTGTTGCCAGGATACTGACTGTCTCAGTGGCCTTCAGGAGGTCATTAGGATTAGGCACTGCCAATGCAACTTCTCCAGAACAGGGTATATCTTTTCCTGTAGGAGAAATGTATCAAGCTCTATGCTGGGCCATGTGTGTACCAGCGCCATTGATGCCACTGAAGCACCAAAACACTTTTTTTAAAAAAAAAGGTCACATCCGTCACACCACAAGTCTACCAAATCTACTTATTTGCACAGTGTGAAAAACAATATCACCAAATTTGGTATACAGTATTGCAGCAATGAGCAACGCAGTTCTACTAAAAATGGGACATATCAATCAAAAAAAAAATTTTGATCACAACTTACTGACTACATCCATTCGTCATAAACATTAATAGATATCATCAGGGCATTTGTAGAAATAGGCTGAAGCATTTTTCACTATAAAGTGACAAGCATGACATGTAAATTTTAACTGTATCCTTACCAGGTCTGGCAAACAGACGTCAGGACTGTGCTACACAATTTTACTACAAATAGGAAAGATTAGTTCAAAAAGATGGCTGTAATCAATCAAACACTTTTCGGAAGCTTAGTAGGACATTGTCCATAACTCACTGTCTTTACAATAAAGCATATTTGAGACATCCTGTGCTATGTCCTGTACATACATAGTAACATTTTTCTAGCTTGAAACCTGCTCACTGCTTGATAGAGCTTTAGTTTTGGCAAACAGTGTTGGTTCCTTATGTTGAGGGTAGTAAAGTCTAAAACGGCAAACTGATGCTTTCAGCTGTATTTACCTTTAAGTTTATGGAGGAGTTGCCTTTGGAACATGGTGTATCTCAAGGCTTGAAGGAAAAGCTGGACATCCTGTTGCTTGCAAGAGCTCAGAGCCTCACTGTACAGAGGAATCACACAGTCCTGCAAAAAATTCAAGCAAACAGCTTGTCCATGATTTCGAACAATATAAGTTTCATTTGGTGCTCTTTTTGAATTCATTTACTTCAGGTAACATTGCCTTTGTAAAAGACAACCAGACCTTTGTAAGCAGCACAGTATATGACTTGTAAATTAGTATCAGGGTGTTTAGCAAAGAGTAAAAAGAATATGGTGGAGCTCCTTATGATAATTTACATTTACATTTTCTGGTATCCAAACCAAACTGAATGGACTCAATAAATGTAGCTGTACAGTAAGTCTTAGTGTCAATGAATTTAATTTATATTATATACAGTTAAATGAAAAGTATGTGTGTATATACTTCTTGGCCAGCGATAGTGTTTTCCAGGATGGCAGTGCAGTGGAGCTGCAGCGTTGGTAGAGTGGGCAGGGCATCAGAAAGAGTGAGGGTTGACAGGCGAAGCGGACCCAAGCAGATTCGTCCAGTAGGTTTCAAGCATCGCACCAGTATACTGCAACATCATATCACATGCTTATTAAAAACTGCTCTTAACATACATGTTACTACACTAAAAGGAAAGACAGTAAGCTCACATCAGTCTTTACAAAGGAAAGCTTCTGTACCTTGACAAAAGAAAAAAACATCTTGAACAAGTTAGCTGAAACAGTGAAAAATGTTTATAGTAAACACTGGCTGCCCAAACTGATGCATGACTTTGTGTGGCCTGACTGAAGACATGTCTTTATTCACGCCTTTAAGGTTGATGAACTGTGATGACATACGAGGAACTGCCTGCACATAAAAGCACCTGTCATTACAGTCATTTGTTAGCTTGATGTATACTCTTTAACGAGCCCAGCTGGGCAGTGGGTCAATCAGCTGCTGTATCTTTAGTCGATTCATTCAGTTCAACACATATATCATGTGAAAAATATATTCATGCCCCTTCAGGGCTCCAGACTGCGACCAAAATGGTTGCATGTGCGACCATTTTTTAAGAGAGTGTCAAGTGGTCACACACGTGCGAGTGAATGATGATCATTAACCTGTGTTGTTGTCGCTTTATCCAATACAGGTAGCTACTGCGTTAGCCATAGTGATAGAGAGCATAACTTTTATTTTTTCCATGGTTCTGTCAGTCTTTTCCTGCCCGATGAGGTATTTAGCTGCTGTGCGTTCCTCAACCAAAATTGAGGAAAGAAGAGGCAGAGAGGGAGAGGTCTAACTGAGACACACCTGATGATCAGAGTTCAGGTAGGACGATACTTAATCAGTCAGCTAGCCAATTACAATGGCTAGCTCAGCAGTCGGACTTCAAATGAAATAATCCTTAATCACAATCACGATTTAAGCTTCTAACCACTACATAAAAATGACTGACTGTGGCCTTTACAATTAAAAATGCGCTTTGCTCATAAAAGTAATTGAGATGCAGTGTTTTCTCCACTCATAGAAAACAGTGCATGCGGATGAAATCACTCTGTTTAATCTAGAACAAATCTGAGTTTAGAACACTTCATCTCACTGTTTTCAAACTAATTTGTCCTCACACAACTATCAGAGCACACCACAGCCACCTGATCAGCATTTACCATAGTCTACACTATGAGGCGTTTAGGGAGCATCGGCAAATTAGCAAATGTTAAGCTAGTGAAGTGTTACGCCTGTGACCAGGTCGAATGTTTTGGACACTAGTGAAAAAAAGTTGCAAAGTCTTAAGCCCTGATCCCAATAAAACACTGAAATGGCAGAACATTTCAGTTCTAACACTACTGTTCAAACACCAATCATAAAGGGCTCCAGCAGATGATGACTGTACACTCTGATTTGTTGCCACCACACTCTGGGATGAGCGCTTAGCTAATAAATTGGGACTTTCATCAGGTAGGCCTGTAGCCGTAACATTTCAGGCCACAGAGGAATAACCTCTCCAGCCGCTTGAGAAAGGAGATCCCTGCAGACAGGGAGCTGCCAGGGCCTTGCTGCCAGCAGACTGATTATTTAGTATAGCATGACTTTACTGGCTACCGAGGGAACCACCAGAATCACCCTCTCCAGAACCAGGAGGTTTATTTTCATTCAATAAAATGCATACAGAGTGTGGTGGGCCATAGGTGAGCTAGCGCATCCATGCATAGGAGTGCTTTGTAGTCTGTTATGGAAAAGAATTGAAGACAGTGTGTGTTTGCTCTGGAGGACTTCTGCCCTGCCGAACTAACACTGATCTGAGCATCACCGAGCGCAACCTCCATTCTCTCACCAGAGGTCCTCTTCAGGAAAAAGATCTGAGATGTGATTCTAATGGACAGGAAGTCAACACTGCACCACACAAACAGTGAGCTGAGTGAGTAAATGAAATTGAGCAGGGCTGCGGTGAAACAGCCACTCTGTGGTCTGAGAGGTGGTCAGCTGAAAACAAAGCATGTTTCCAGTCCGAGAATACAAACTGCTGACTCGGAGTTATCAAGCTTTTCTGAAAATTCACAGACAAACCCAGTGCTTGAACAGTTGACTTAAAGAGATGTGCTGCTGCCTTCAATCTGGAGCTGACTATCAGAGCCCATACATCAAAATAAGCTAAAAGGCAACTGCCATTTCCACACATTTGGTGTTGGTGTGGGGAGGAAGTGACAAACAAATGGTAGTACTAGGTATTTGTAAGCCCTTCCTTCGAATGCAAACGTTAGAAACTACCTGCCAGAGATACTAGATGAAAGTAAGATTAATAGTTGTAAACCAATCCCAGGCATGGACCAACATCCTTCAGATGTTTGTAGATATTTGTTTAACACACTCAAGTCTAAAACAGCACCCCTCTCTCTTTGGGCTAACAAAATAATAGCAGTAACAACTACTTCCGGGTGATAAAACAATAACAGGATGTATTGATCGCTAGACATTTCCACAACAAATATAAGAAAATCTTTGTAGAATGTTTGCTAGTTTCATTTCGATGCAATTTCAAATGCAAGTGGCAAGTTACACAAGTGGCAATAGCAGTTTTATTGGTTTTAATGTGAGAGGGAGACCAGAACCCCGTTGTGTGCAAATTATGTATGAAAACTGTTCTGACCAGGGGTGGGATTGTATCAAACAAGCAGATTTAGAGGATAATCAATAAGCTCTGACATTAACAGTACTGCTTTCAGTACTTGGGAAATTAAGAACATTATGTGACGCATATCACCACCGTAAGACATTCATCTATGATTGATTTTCACTGTCTAAATTTAGAAGCGAGTTCTCTGTCAGAGGCTGTACGTAAGGCGAAGCAGCTCTGGCACACACCTGCAGCTCTATACAGCACATCCAGACTTAGCTCTCAGTGATGATGGCGGGAATAAGTAAACATTCAAAAGTACAAATACACGCTAGAGTTGATGCAGACAATGTTCAATGCCATAAGTGTAACAAGTTGAAAACATGCAAGGGCAGAAACACGAGCAATCTGTCAAATGTTATATACAGTGTAATCAGGCTGTTAGAACTTCATTTCTGCACCCGGACAATATAGCTGAGGACATAGCCATGCCACCAGTCTCTTCATGGATTGTTATCTACCTTGGCAAGCACTAGAGACAGATGCAGCACAGGAAGCAGATGAGGGAGGACGCTGGTCTGGTCTACTTGCGGGACTAAGGAATAGACACAAACCTCCACTGATGATCTTTCTTACAAACGTCATATCCATAACCAACAAAATGGACGAACTAAAACTACAAATCTCTGTGAACAAACCAACACAGGACTGTTGCATTCTGCTTATGACTGAAAATTGGTTTCATCCACTCATCCCTGATGTCATGGAGCTAGCAAGGTGTCCAGTATTTTGCAGGGGCAAAAACAAAAACTCTGGCAAGAGCAAAGGAGGGGCTTATGCATTTATGTGCACAACATCTGATGTTCTTGCCCATGTACCTTTCACATGAGTTTACTGTTGTTATAGTCACAACTGTGTATACTCCATCAGATGCTTATGTGAGCACAGCCCTAGGTTACTTGCATAGTGCCATAACCTTACAACAGAGCACATATCCAGAGGCAGCTCATATTATAGCTGGGGATTTTATCTATGCAGACTTAAAGACGGTTCTCCCCAAATTTAAGCAACATGTCAGTTGTTCCACTAGTGGGAAAACACACTGGATAACTCTTATTCTAACATCAAGAAAGGCTTTAAATCAATACCATTTCCACACATATGCCAGTCATATCACTTGTCCACTCTTAATCCCAGCTCCACTGCCTTCAGAAGAAAAGCTCAATTGACCATAATAACTGTAAAAACATGGCCCTAAGGGGATTCCTCACAGCTGCAGGATTACTTGCAGAGGACTAACTGGGATGTCTTTCAGAATCGGTACTTGCACATCAGTGTACATCAACTGTACTCGACTACATACTGAACTGTATTGATGATGTCACTGTCAACAAACACATTTGAGTACATTACCAGTCAAAAGTTTGGACATACCTTCATACATATGGAATTATGTAGTAAACAAAAAAGAGTGAAATAAATCAAAAAACACGTTTTATATTTTAGATTCTTCAAAATAGCCACCTTTTGCTTTGATTACTGCTTTGCACACTCTTGGCATTCTCTCAATGAGCTTCATGAAGTAGTCATCTGAAATAGTTTTCACTTCACAGGTGTGCCTTGTCAATGTTAATTTGTGGAATTTCTTGCCTTCTTAATGGGGCTGGGACCATCAGCTGTGTTGTGCAGAAGTCAGGTTGGTACACACTTGACAGCCCTATTTGACAACTATTAGAATCCATATTATGGCAAGAACCAATCAGCTAAGTAAAGAGAAATGACAGTCCATCGTTAATTTTAGAACTGAGGTCAGTCAGTCGGGAAAATTGCAAAAACTCTGAATGCATCCCCAAGTGCAGTCGCAAAAACCATCAAGCTCTACGACAAAACTGACTCACATGACTACTGCCCCAGGAAAGGAAGACCAAGAGTCACCTATTCTGCTGAGGATAAGTTCATCCAAATCACCAGCCTCAGAATTGGCAAGTTAACAGCACATCAGATTAGAGCCCAGATAAATGCCACACAGAGTTCTAGTAGCAGACACATCTCTACATCAACTGTTCAGAGGAAACTGCGCCAATCAGGCCTTTATGGTCAAACAGCTGCCAAGAAACCACTACTAAGGAAAAGAAACAAGCAGAAGACATTTATTTGGGCCAAGAAAAACAAGGAATGGACATTAGACCAGTGGAAATCTGCGCTTTGGTCTGTTTCTTAGGGTTGAACACAGACACTGGCAACAGAACTGGAATGCCTTGGGCTCTGTCTACGTGGCATAAACCATTCCCAGATGCTTTGTGCTCGTCTTTGTCATGCAAAGAGAACCTGCACTATTGAGGACAGGGGTGAACAGAAGACTTATTCAATTCTATGTATATAGCGCCAATTACAGTCAAATTGTCTCGAGTCGCTTTACAGAACCCATATGCCTGACCCCCAGAGCAAGCCAAAAGGCGACAGTGGCAAGGAAAACACCCTTTTAACAGGGAAAAAAACCTCGAGCAGAACCCGGCTCTAATGTGGGGGGACCCATCTGCCTGCTGGCCAGGTGGGTTGAGAGGGACAGAAGAGGTAGAGAGGTAGAGATAGAGGGGTAGAGGTAGAGATAGAGGGATAGAGGTAGAGGGGAAGAGGAAGAGGGGTAGAGGGATACAGTTGGTGGGAGAACAACCACACATCTGAAGCATCCAGCTCTGGGACCAGGGACACAGGGGGAAACAGAGTGAGTGTAATGCAATAATGGTATATATAGTAAATACATAGGTAATTAGAGAAGGGCTCAGTGCATCAAGAGAGGTCCCCCAGCAGCCTAGGCCTATAGCAGCATAACTAGGGGCAAACTAAAGGACGTCAAGAGGGGAAGTCAGCTGTGCAAATGAAAACACCAGCTCACCCCGTCAGGGTCCCCCAGTCAGCCCTAACTATAAGCTTTGTCAAAAAGGAAGGTTTTAAGCCTGGTCTTAAAAATAGAGAGGGTGTCCGCCTCTTGAACCCAAACTGGGAGCTGGTCCCACAGGAGAGGAGCTGATAACTGAAGGCTCTGCCTCCCATTCTACTTTTACAGATTCTAGGAACAAGTAAGCCTGCAGTCTGAGAGCGAAGAGTTCTGCTAGGATAATATGGTACGATCAGGTCTTTAAGATATAATGGAGATTGGGTGTTAAGAGCTTTATATGTCAGAAGAAGGATTTTGAATTCTATTCTAGATTTAACAGGAAGCCAGTGAAGAGAAACCAGTATAGGAAAAATATGATCTCTCTTGCTAACTCCTGTCAGTTGTAAGACTTCTGCTCCGCCTTAGGCTTGGTGCTCATATCAAGACACAAAGCTCATGGTATACAGGAAAAATTTGAAAACTAGTGCTCTAAAGGCAGTCACACTCACCAAAGGAGGTTAGCACCAACAGGGATAGTAAAGCCCGCAATAATATACAGAAAACAAAGCTGACTGGCAGTAGCTAGGTAGCCTGTCTCAGATGAGATGTTCTTAATGAAGGGAGGAGCGTAAGAACTGAGAAATGACTGTGGTGGCAGGATCTTACAAACACCATCAGAGACCATCTGACTTCAAAGTGTAAATAGAGGTACCTTCAGTCAGGCCATTCAATTTTTGCAGAATCCCATACTAAATGTACCGAGTGAATCAACTGAAATGGAGATTCCCTCTCAACATTCTGACATTAGTCTGGGGGGCTGTGTCTGACCATTTTTTTGATTTTATGAAACCAACTACAAGATGTTCACGTGGCTACAAAATAACCTGAATAAATGCAATATATTTCAAGTTATGACTGTTAAAGCAACCCCATTTTAACTGTGCTGAAATGCCTAATAAATTATTTCACACAAGCAGACTACCCTAATGTGCTGGAGATACCTTAACATGCCTCTGAGATAAACAACACATCTAAGTCTACCTTACAAACAACCAATCAACCCCACACAGATGCCACTTGTATGTTCCCTGCAACCTAGCAGCCACCAGCTTTAACAGTTGTAACTTAATTAAGATAGATAATATGAAGTAGACACAGGTGAAAATGACAGAAAAAGCAGCTGTTGCGGTAGAGTGGGCAACTCCTGGCATATGTAAACATAACAAATACATATATTGCAAGAAAAAAGTTGTCACTGAAGGGAAACAGACATTTTTTTCATCATGTTAAACACAGCCATGACACAGAATATGCTAATCCCAACACCACACTGGCATGGTACCTTCTAACAGCAGAAAAGTTCATTGCACGGTGTTTGGCAACACTCCTCCATGTAATACATTTGGTGAGCAAATTTGTAAAGAAATAGAAAGGCCTGAGATAAGCAAAGTCAAATCATTTTTCTTTACCTGACATAAAGAGATGTGATACAATCCAGTAGTTATTGTCATATTTCAGATTGAATATCTGAAAGCAGTGACTAATACTAAATGTTACTCTAAAAGATACTAATAATACATTTCAGACAGTCGAGATTTATAGCATGGACGTTGCTGTGAAATGAACTAAAACAACAACATCATTAAACAGTTACTACTGAAAGTTAAATAAATGGCACTTAGGGTCCTGATGCATGATTTTTTTTAACTATTACTCAACTATACTCACTCTGGATTAGATGTGGGTCTCTGCTCTTGCTGTAGGTTGGTTTTTGTCATGGCACTAACAGCACTACGAAGGAGCTGCACCTCAATGGCTCTCTCCAGCTCAGTTGGATCTGGACTCATGGAAGGCAGAAGCCGCTTTAGATCTGAATACATGCATTAAAAAAACAGAATGTTATCTATATTTTTAAAATGAACAGGGAATGTTTGAGAAAAAAATTCTACCAGTTTAATATTTATCATCTAATGATGAATGCATAACCTCGTCTTTGCATCTTATTATGTTTGATGGTTGTTAACACTTGCCCAGCTTGTCCTTGCTGCTGGAAAGAGAGCTATAGTCCTCTCCAGGCAGCAACTCCAGCTGAGCCCCACACTCTTCAAGAGCTCCCTCTTCAAAGCAGCTCAAAGCTTGGATGTAGTTGAAATCTGCCTTCAGGCTGATGCTGACTGGATTGCTGGAGTTCTGTTTGAGGACATTAATGGTGGCCTGCCACTCCTTAACAGAGGCCCAATCACAGAGTGCCACATAACACTGACAGGCTTTGTTCGCCAGGAAGTTGACCACCTCAGGAGAGCACTCACTGGACTTCAGCAACACAGTCTTTCTGCTATCACCTTTTCAGAGGAAAACCAACAAAAAAACAACAAAAAAGTACACAATCATTATTCCTATGATGTTTCAGAGCATCACAAAAGCAGATTTTAGTGGAAGCTAGACAAAAAAGAAAATTCTACAAATGACACGATACAATATTTCTTTCAAGAAGCAAATTCACATGAAGTCTGGCAAGTAGAAAAGCATTGTTGCAATGACTAAATTAGACTAAAGCTGTATGGTCAAACATCTAAAACTGACTTCCAATCAAATAAAAGTTATGTGCATTAATAACCGAAAACACTACGATCACTCACAGATTAAATGAAAGATGTAAATTATGTAACAACAGGTTAACAACAATGCATGCTGGACCAACAGCAAATTAGGCAGGGGTGGTCATAATGTTTTGGCTTGTCAGCATATAATTTGGTTGTTTAAATGATAAACTTAAAGTGTTTTCTGCTTGTGTCACACTATTTATTCAATGTGGGCTCATTTGTCACTGCAATTATGAAGTTCTGTACCTTCTGGAGGTTGTGAGAACTCAGAATTTTTTTCTTTGTGTGAATGCCATGAACCACAAAAATTTACTTTCAAGGTATCACCAAAATGATTACATTTAGCTCGGAGGGCCAAACTTTAAAAAATCATAAATAAAAAATAACTTAAGTAGAGCATTAGGATTTTGCAAGATCCCATCAACTTGATAAAATTCTTCATGTGTTTTACAAGAACATTTGTGGAATGAATTGTGAGGGTCAGGTGAGCTGGCATGTAAAGACCAATACGTGAACTTTTATAGCCTGGAGAACCAAGGTGAGCTATAGCTAATGTAACCCCCATATCAGCCAATTGCCTGATGGTAGGCTAGCACTGCCTCAAAACAGTGGAAGTGGCAGCACATATCACATCTTGACACCTTGACATTTGAAACAAACCAAACAAAATTCACAAGAATATGAGACAATACAAAAAGAACTATCCACAAAATATCCTCAATTGCTGTAAAATGGCTGCCATATAAACTTTATGTTACTTGAGCAACCCAGTTCTCAGAATAGCATTCGTTTCAATGTCTTACTATGGGATACGCCCCCTGTGTATGCCTCAGAAGCATTAACTCATTACGTCAATACTGATTGGGTGGTGATCGCGACACTGGTGTCAGGTGGAGCCAGCTACCCTTTTAGTCTGCGCTACTACGCAACGTCACTCAAAATGAGCATCTTTTCCCACTTCGCCCAGCAAGAAGGGCTGTCTAGTGAGACATCTCACTCATGCTACTCTGAGAACAGGGGCTACACAAGTAAGCTATAGATTTGTTTCCTAGCATTTGTTCCGATGTCTCACTACGGAATATGGAAACTCCCGTATTGCCACACATGCTTATCTCAAATCAACCACCAACACTCAAGGAACGGCCCTCTGTCTTAAGTGGGCCCAGCACTCAGTACTGAGCCAGAGCAGAGACGTCCAGCTTCTAAAAGCGGACAAAAGTGTTTAGCTGGTGTACTAAACCTTGTAAAAAGCGTTTCCTTGGTTTGTGAAGGCTGAAGGGTCGCAGGGATGGCAGCTAGCGTTCAGTGATGAAGCAATAGCCGACTTAGTTCCAATCTATGAACAATTAGGCTAGCTAGCGCTTACAAAGTTGAGATATGCAACACAAAGCGAGAAGAGGCGTTTGAGTAATGCTGCATGGTAGTGCAGGCTACTTAAGGGTAGGTGGCTCCACCTGACGCAGGCATCGCTATCACCAGCCAATCAGGATTGGCATAATGAGATAAATGCTTCTGAGGCATATGGAGGAGGCGTATCCCATAGTACACATCGAAACGAATGCTAGGAATGAGAACTGACCCACACTTCCAACCACCCACACCAATTTTACCACATCAGATTTCCTATCCCTGCAGCCTTTTCATCCACATGGAAATTAATGGCGAGAAAACTAGAAATGCAGATGAGTTGGCAGATACGATAGCATGACATGACAAAACGGAACTTTGGCAAAAGGTGTGATCTCTAAACCAATAACTGGTATCCAGTACAGCGTCAAGTAGTACCCGCCCCAAAATGTAGACCTTTTGGCTGAAAGGCAACACAGTAAGAGCTATGGTCAGCAGGAAATTAAGTTCAACCTCTGACCCTAAGTACAAATCAAAATGTTAATTCCACGTTTAGTGGCATTAATATATGCTCTAAAAGAGCTGTTGGCTGCTAAGATTGGGAGGCATTTAGACATTTTAAGTTTAGCTGGCAGTTGTAGCAAAGAAATAATGGTGGACTGCAAGGCAATGTGCATTCTTAGTTTTAAGGGCATGCCAAACTATATGCCATGCAGAAATTATGCAACCACTCAGACACCTATATATGTACCAGAACAGGTGCAAAGTTAAAATAAACAATACAAAAGTGAAGCTCCCCAGTTCAAGCTAACAATTCCCAATTTTGAACTCATATCAACCCTAATCTTCAGACAGTGCAATAAACATAATTGTGAATGTATTAATTTCAAATTTGACTACATTACTAATTCGCAATAACAGGACCAACCAAACATATTCTGTGGTACTTCGATGACATTAAATATGCATAGTTGCTGGTTACCGTTACTAGCATGTTTGGGGCTGCTGTTATTCCCAGAGAGTTTGAGAAGATAACTTTCGGAGCTTTTGATGCTGCAGTCCATTCCTGTAACTGCAGACAGCTGATCTTGATACTCCAGAGCTGCTTTCTCAAACCTACACACACACACAAACACACTTACTGTTGATCAGCAGGGAACAAAATAAATAAACCAAACTGAGAAGTGATTCCAAGTATTTCATTAAATTCTACGGATGTCTGGTCAAGGTGGCAGTGCTTACCGTCCTTCAGCCTGCAGTGCAACTGATGACAACCAGCCCAGACTCTTGCCTAACGTGAGGAAGCTCCAGGCTGCCAGGCCCTGGATGGCCTCTGGACAACGCATCTCCCACAGAGCCTCCACCAGTAACGCCAGAGGTACTTCCAGCTCTGGACCCTTGCAAGTGCATCAAAACATGCTAATTATGTAACCAAATGATACTATTTATTAATAATATCTGTATATTATAAATGTGCTGTTACACTACACCTAAGCTACACAGTAGGTCTGTGTCTTCCCAAAAACAGAGTTACTCTCACTGATATGTCTGTGCACATTTGTACACAGGGTACAAACTGCTAACGTGAAAGTTTTGTATACTGACCTGGGTGCTGCTGTTCTTAATCTCTGTAAGCAAGTCAAAGCCATGGCGAATAGTTACTGCTGGTTGGCCTGACAGAAGACCAACCCTCATCAATGCCAAGCGGATCCTCGTCAGCCAGTCTTGGCATGTCTGACGGTTTGTGTAGAAGAATGTCCTAATGCCCTGAGACGAGTAGAAGGAGCGATATATCACATATTTTATAGAGGTAAATGATTGTGATGACTGTGCTTGCCATCCTGAATTAATTTTAACTACTGTTAATCAAATTGTGTTCCCTGGTCATAACACACCTTCCTGGTTGACATAATTTTAAAATCTTAATTCTTCGTCCAGCAGTCAGGAGCTCTTATTTTTCATACCTTTGGTGGGGCAGTGAGAGCATTAGCACAGCCCTCATAAGCATTGTACATGAGTTTCTCCAAGTTCTCCAGGTACTGAAGCAGCAAAGCGAGGCGGAGCTGATTGGAGTGGTGACCATCTCCATCGCTTCCTGTACCAGTCCAGACTCCAACATCCTGGTCTGGGTTTAGACTGTGTGCAGCCAGACTACGAATCATACCTGGAATATAGCGATACAGATGACACATAATGGACACACCATAAACCATGACATCCCCAGTTGTGGGTAATTAAGGTCTGTTGCTTCCTGTAATCTATGTACTGTCTCATAAAGACGTCCGTGAAGATATCAGTTACATTAATTGCCATTGCAATTGTGTCAGTTAAATTTAAAATTGCTTATGTTTGGGCTTTTCCTTCATGAGATAATTTTTTTTAACAAAAACTAAAATATGACTCATACTACTTTTCCATTTGTATGTCTTACACTTCAGGCTGGACTTGTACCATTAGTGCCTGAGGGAGTCTATGCTAAAAACAGACCCAGGAGCACAGTTACATTATGGATGTAGCACATTTAACCATGGAAAAATTTATCACCTACACAACTTTGGTTACTGTTATGGACAACAGATGTGCACAGATTGAGGCATATGCCTAAACAGTAATTTCTTCTTCTTTTTTTACAAAAATCTGCTATGATAGCTTGTATTGCAAAAAGATTTGAAAACCAAATTAAGTTCCTGGGATTGTGAACACAAATTGGATCTAATGTCCTTACTTTCAATGGTCTGGAAGGTGTCCTGAGCTCGACCCAGTGGTGTTCGGAGTTTGGACAGTACAGTGAACTGCGCAGCCTCCCAAACTGCCCACTGCCACAGAACCACCTCTGTTTTCAGCAGCGCCTGTGGCACTACATCTGGCCTACTTCCATCAACACTTCCTCGGCCATCCTGCTTCTCCAGTCGCTGGCAGCTGTAGTACAGACGCTCTAGCCATGGATCCTTGCTGTGAAGACAGACGTGAAGCTTAGAAGTCTCATTACACTGAACCCTAGCAAGGCAGTGTGACCCTTTCAGTATCTAGCACCATTCCTATGACTATAAAAACCAAGGTACAGAATCAGAGGTAGTCTAAAATGTATGCAGTCCCTATAATCTGTCTGTTTGACTTTACCCTCCACGGTGCATGACTCCATATAAAATGAAGCTGATGAGGTCACTGAAGTCCTGGGGATGAAAAGTGCTGCTTGGTGCACGGCTCATGTGGTTTCGGATGGCCAGAGAAATCTCCCTTATCTCAGGGTGGCTGTAATTACTGTGAACAAATAAATGAATCACACACGCACGCGCACGGACACACACCAATAACAAGATATACATCAACCCATGTTATATGAATGTAATCTGGGTGGTACGGTAAGTCTTACCTCAAAGCCACATCAAGGGGGATTGCCTTTAGCAGTTTGGCGTAGGCTTGTCTCACCCTGACTGCTGAGTGGACTAACTGGACTCTGCACAGATCCA
The DNA here is from genome assembly GCF_022539595.1 of Amphiprion ocellaris. Classification (NCBI taxonomy): domain Eukaryota; kingdom Metazoa; phylum Chordata; class Actinopteri; family Pomacentridae; genus Amphiprion; species Amphiprion ocellaris. Next base: position 24,767,166 of record NC_072784.1, on the reverse strand, counting down.
CACACCTAATAACACCGCCACCCCCCACCCCACAAACACAAATAAACATATGCATGTGCACTGAGCTTTAACATGACAAAAGGCCATTAGTCTTCATAGTCTTGTTCCCATGTCTGCAGAACAGTGCAGAACAGAAAGAAAACATGCTTTCTTGAAACTTTAAATTCTATCGGAAAGCAGCTTAAGCTTGGTTGTTTAACTATGGTGTTCACCTTTGCAGCAGCTCAGTCGACAGAGATGAAGAGAGGACTTGCAAGCTATGGCAGGTCTGTAGGCAAATACTTTGGTCTTCATTCAGAGCTATCCAGTGAAAACATGACAGAAAAACATCCAGCAACACTATTATTGATGGATAACTGCAATAATTTAAAATAACAAGCACATAATCTGTGTAAAGCACAAGATAAACAATTTTTTATTAGAAAAGCCATTTTGGGCTCACCATTGGCCAGGAGGCCCCTGCAGAACTTGTTGAAGGAGGACAGAGAGAAGAGGGGGCTATAGGTGTCTGACTTCTTCATCAGCAATGAGATTTCCTGAGCCCAGGTCAGCAGCAGCTTCCTAACAGATTAATATAAAAGTACCAGTAGAAATGTATCCAGTAAGTTTTGAGTTTTCCTGAAATGTAGTTTTCTATCTGGCTATTGTTAGACAGGTTCTCACTGTCTGATATGAATACATCCAAATTAGTGCTGAAGATGTTTTGTTGTACATTCATTTATCATACACATTTCTGTAAATGTGTACTTTCATGCTTGCCAGTGCTAGCCAGTGTTTTGCAAGTAGTATTTTTTTATCAATTACAGCTCTAAAAAAAAATTTAATCTGTGTGTATGTGAGTGTATGTGTGTATCAAAAACAGAATGAGAGAAAACCTGGCCTCTGGATAAAGGTGCTCCTTCGACAGCAGACCTCCCAGGAGGCTTAGCAGTGTGCTGAAATGTTTCTTTGTTGCAGTGGTAACAGTGCTGATGACAGCACCATCAAATATAGAGGGAGACGATGATGACAAGCTGGATGAGATAAAATGATCATGTCTGCACACAGAAACACAGGAGAAGTACAGATAATAAGGTTAACTTTAAAATCAGAAAGACACTTGTTAATGTCTGGGATTTTCAGTGTATTTACTTAAATCATGACTTGGAATTTGATTCATTAAAACTCTGGGCTAACTCTGACATGTTATACAGAACAGTGTCTGACTTAACCTTCAGTTAATACATTGTGTATAAACCAACAGCTACAATATTTCCGCAAGACTTTATACATAAAACAAGTATGGGGTGAAACACTAAATTTCATTAAGCTGATTTTAAACTAACTTTGGAAAGCAGAACATGGTGTGAATCTGTCCCTCTCTTTCTGCCTCACCAGGCCTACTCTTGTCTAAGTAAAGTCAGAGGGAGCATTCACATAAAAGACACCTTTGGCTAAGTGACAAGCAATTACTCAGACATATAATGTCAGCAATATTACATGTAAATGTTTAGTTTCGGTCTTTGTTACTCTGTTCTGCATTTTAATACTAGCACGAATGAGACTGAGGCACATTAGTGCTTATGTCACCATGAAGCCCCTTTTAAACATTAAACATAGAGCATTGCTGCCTCCATTAAGCCGTTAAAGTGACTGCATTCTTGTTATTTAGACATAATTAATCTTCTGGTGATGTTCCTTATGACCACACAGAGATACCTCGGACACTGCTGGACAGTGCCAGGTTATGCACGAGATATTTGTCATTCCACACACCAAGTGATGTATACTCACCGGCCACTCTATTAGGCTCACCTGCTCAATTACCTGTTAAAACAAATAGCTAATCAGCCAATCACATGGCCGCAACTCAATGCATTTCTTCATGTACACATGGTCAAGACAACTTCCTGATGTTCAAACCAAGCACCAGAATGGGGAAGACAGAGATTGAAGGGAGTTTGAACGTGGCATGGTTGTTGGTGCCAGACGATCTGGTCTGAGTATTTCAGAAACTGCTGATCTACTGGGATTTTCATACACAGCCATCTCTAGAGTTTACAGAGAATGGTTCAAAAAAGAGAAAATATCCAGTGAGTGCAGTTGTGTGGATGAAAATGCTTTGTTGATGTGAGAGGTCACAGGAAAATGGGAAGACTGTTTGGAGTAACTCAAATAACCACTCGTTACAATCAACGAATGCAGAATACCATCTCTGAACGCAGAACACATTCAACTTTGAAGAAGATGGGCTACAGCAGCAGAAGACCACACCGGATGTCATCCCTGTCAGCTAATAACAGGAAACTGAGGCTACAATTCATACAGGCTCACCAAAATTGGAAAATAGATGATTGGAAAAAAGTTGCCTGGTCTGATGAGTCTTGATTTCAGCTCCGACATTCAGATGGTCAGAATTTGGTGTAAACAACATGAAAGCATGCACCCATTCTGCCTTGTATCAATGGTTCAGGCTGCTAGTTGTGGTGTAATGGCGGGATATTTTCTTGGCACACTTTGGGACCCTTAGTATCAATTGAGCATCGTTTAAACACCACAGCCTACCTGAGTATTGCTGCTAATCATATCCATCCCTTTAAGATCACAGTGTACCATCTTCTGATGGCTACTTCCAGCAGGATAATACTCCATGTCACAAAGCTCAAATAATCTCAAACTGGTTTCTTGAACATGACAATGAGTACACTGTACTCCACAGTCACCAGATCTCAATCCAATAGAGCAACTTTAGGATGTGGTGGAGCGGGAGATTGGCATCATGGATGTGCAGCCGACAAAGCTGCAGCAACTGCGTGATGCTATTATGTCAATATAGACCAAAATCTCTCCTTGTGTTAGATCCTGATTGATTACTTATCATTGACAGAAAAAAATTAGAATTAAAACTAACTAATGAAGTCACTGCTATTGCTCTATGCAGAAATGCATGTTGGTCTCTTTTTGGAGACACACCTGGAACCCACTGCTGTCTGACGCTCCAGGTATGTAATAAACTACAAATAGTCCTAAAAAGCTGAAAGTAACCTGTGATTCTGTGTGTGACAGTTACACCTATGCAGTGTGACTTGAGTCAGATCCTAGCCTGGACTAATCTGCTCTCTATGCTCTTTCGGGAATAATTTATGAGAATTGAATTAGGTTATCATGCTATTGTTTCCTTTACACAAATGCATGCAACAATCTCTCTTTGGAGACGCACATATTGATCCTACTGCGGTCTCATGCTGCAAGTATTAAAAAACTCAAAGGAAATCGTTCTGAATAGCTAGAAGGAACACACTTAAGCTCATATTAATGTCTTATAGGGGAAAAAAATAATACAATCATCAGAGTATTATTAATCTTTGATATTAGTGTCTATTTTCATTGCAGTAAAGTTTTGTTTTTATGGACATTTCATTTGTAGCCTACTAAATTTCAAATTGTAGAGGAAAAAGAGTTTTTTGTTGTTTTTGGATGAATATTCATGCTGCAACATACACAACAAAAATAAACAACAAAAATCCTTCTCTTAATCCATTTACACAACTCACAGCACCGTTGCTTGTGTGTTTCTATCCATCAATGTGACCGTTCAGTTCAGACTTGTACAGTGCTAAAAGTGATGTGGAAATGTTACTAAGTCCCACCTAGTAAGACTGTCGGCGCCCCTTTTATGGAAATGGGTAGGGGTGCAAATTCAGAAACGAAGCAGATGCGTTGAATTGTCGTCAGATTAACAGAACAGAGTGCATGTCTAATAAGGGCTTTAAAAGACTTTTTAAAAGCACACTCTGTATAGAAAACACTGCTATGCTATTAACTAGGGCTGCCACAAACGACGCGTCGACGAATCGCCTGAGCACGATACGTCATCAAAAGTGGAAGTGAGCGCGCAATGCAACAGCAATCACCGTCCGAGTGGAGCGCGGAACATGCATGGACATCCGCGCTGTATCGTGCATATATAGTATATGCACGATGCGGCGCGGATGTCCGCGCTGTATCGTAAACGCGGATGTCCACGCTGTATTGTGCGTATATAATATATGCATATACTATATATGCACGATACAGCGCGGATGTCCATGCGTGTTCCGCGCTCCACTCGGACGGTGATTTCTGTTGCATTGCGCGCTCACTTCCGCTTTTGATGACGTATCGTGCTCAGGCGATTAGTCGACGCGTCGTTTGTGGCAGCCCTACTATTAACCTCTTTATACCTGTGAAAGTTGTCTACAACAGTCTTCACATATACTATATTTAATCTGCAAGGATTAGTGTTTTTAAATGTGGTAAAATGAATACACACTAAGGGTAAAATAAATAACAAGGGCCCTTCAGTACTGTGCAAACTGAAGAGATGTCTGTGTAGGAGGAACGTGAAACAAAATTGGTTTGTAAATAAGTATTTAACAGCACAAAATTGATGACAAGTTGAGTATCTGAGGACTTTCCAAAGACAAGATCTAGCAGATTCACATGCCGCATTTCCTCAAATAGTGACTGGGGTCATATTTTAGTATAAATACAAATTGATAGTCTGACTTTAAATTACTTTTATTTGAGGAAATATGGCAGCCGCAATTGTAACAATGAATAACGTTCAACATTATATGGAAAATTAAACAAAAACAAAATTATCTGAGACTTTATTGTCTTATAGGCAGGTAAAAATGTGGAAATGCTAATAGCACAAATCAGCGAGTTACCTGGTGCAGTGTGAGTACAGGGAGTAGAGTACAGCGTACTGGATGGCAGGGTAGTAGATGGCCAGTTCAGAGTGGACCAGCATAAGATTGTGACTTAGAAGAGCGAAGACTGTAGGAGACAACGCCCACATCTAGATAAGACACATTTCAAAAAGAACATGCATTGTCATAAAGCAGCAGTTCACATTATGTCAGTGCAAATATTAACACATCCTAATGCTGCTTCACAGTTCTAACCAGAGAATCCTGGTGAGTCGCAGCAATAGATTCTTAGAGACAATTAAAAAGATAGTGAAGTTATGTCTGGCATTTTTTTCCATTCATGTTGTGCTACCTTACGTCTGTTTGGATACCAATTTCTAAACAATAACTGGTTGGAAAAATCTGATCAATACGAACATTAGTTTCTTTTTGCATCTCTAAATTTGCTAAGCTTTCACAAGAAATATATAAAGTAAAATTGACATGTTAGTCTCCACTAATCGTGACAAACATAGCAGCACATATTCAACAGACATGTCTTCTGAGTGACAGGTGTTACCATGACATTTGTTGTATTTGGGTGACATTCAGAAGAGGACTGGTCTAATGTGCCAGTGTGAATGCACACTTGCCTTAAGATGAGTATGCTACAGATGACTGGACAGAGAAACTTTTCAATAAGGCAGTGATGGACAATGTATGATTTACGCTATTCTTCTGGTATTTTGTTTTCATTTTTGTGACTGTTTAACCTCAATTAACTTAAAATAAGTCAGGTCAGAGTATGGTTGCATTTGTTGCATGTATATGAACACTGGTGAAAAGCCATATTCTTGTGAAACACGTGGGAAGTGTCTCAAAAGCAGTTATGGCTTGATGGTCCACATGAGAACACACACAGGCAAGAAGCCGTTTCCCTGCGGGAATAGATTTACAGATGCATCAGCTTTGAAAAACATTTACATTTACTGAAGGACATCTTGAGGCTATATATTTTCTAATGTCTAATGCTTTAATGGGGAAGTCAGTTGTGGCACTAGATGTCATAAACGAGACACCGCCCCTCAGCAGGATCAGAGATGTGTCTGAAGAGAGAGTTTTCAAAGCTGTCTAAAACCAATCAAGGCATGGTTACAAAAATGAGGATAATAGTGGGTTTGACTCAGCCATGCAGTCAAGCAAACAGTACTGTGAAACAAGTGAAATGACAATTGGCAGAAAAAAAATGGAATTACCCTTTGTGCTTTGTATCCTAGTGGTATTAGGTATTAGAAGTTAAATATTCTGCAGTAGAGCAAAGAACAATGGCTCACCCCAATCAGAGAGTTCTTGGTGTTGCCGATGGTAGTAAGGGTGCTAAGGTTGAAGATGAGGGTGAATTGGGCCTTTTCCAGCGGTTGGGTGATTGAGGCAAAAGCAGGGTGCTGAATATTGGAGCAAGACCTTCCAGGTACTGGGGCCCTTCCAGTGGGATCCAGGGTTTCCATCAGGCTGGAAAGGGAACATGCCATCTCACCCAGTACCATTTTATAAGCTGCCTCCAGTGTTGGAATATTTTTCAGGCTCAGCAGCGCCTGATACACACCATGTACAGCTGACATCACCTGTGTAGTGTATGAGCACACACAAACAAAAACAAACATGCAGCAAATACAGTAACAGATAGAAGATGCATATTATATTATTTTCTCACCAATACTGTTTTGTCTGAATGAAGCAAATCACTACAGCTAGGTGCCAAAATCTGATGTGATGGCCAGTCTTTCCAGACTAACTGAAGGTCATTATAGCAGCAGATTAATGCTCATTGTTTAAAAACGACACCTTCAGCTATCACATAGCTGAAATGCTTGGCCACATAGTGTATTAGATGTACAAAAAGCATGCTCCAAGGCTTACATGTTCGCACATTAACCTGTAGGACACGTTGCTGCACTCTACAGGAACACACCTCTTTCTCTTGATGGAAGCGTAGCTTCAGCAGCTGGGAGTCTGGTGCCAACAATTTTTCAACAAAGGATGCAGGCAACTTCATGTTGATCTGGTCCACAATCTAAAAAATAAATAAGTGCTTTAACTAAATGCTACAGCAAATACTGAACTTCAAAGGTAGGAGTCTGTAAGTACGTGCATGCATGTGTTTGTGTGGGATTGTGTGCATTGCAACTTCTAGACATGAGATAAATATCACTGCTTCCTCATCAGTCTGTTAAAGTGACAGAATTCAGATTTAAGTAATTTTTAATGTACATCCCGGCACTATTTAGACATAGCCCACTCACTACAATGACAGAGAGCACCACAGTATGCACACAATTTCTGTCATTCATTCAAAACTGGACAGTACATCAAGTGATGTATAACACACACTAATGCATTATTAAAAACAACTAAATCGAAAACAAATAGCAGTTTATCTAGCTGTACAAAAAACTAACAGCCCTGTTTATTTATAATTTCCTAATCAAGGAAAATACAGTTAATGTGTGATGATAATCTAACTACAAACTTACCAACAGTAAAATAAAAAAATACCAAGTCCTGGCATGGAGGTCAGGGCTCAACCAGAGAATAGCTACTATGTAACAAATGATTTAACTGCAGCTATAAATGGTGACCCTGTGTGCAACACCTAACCTGAAGTGAAAAAAGTTTTACAGTGTGACTTGCTGTTAGAGACTGATTGATCTCATCTGCATGAAACAATTTAGATTCATAACTACTTAATGAAGTTACCACTGTTTCATGTGTAAATGCAAACAACTCTGACTCATTTGAAGACACTTGTATAGATCATTTCTCATGATAACTGCTACTGCTGCTACTGTTTGATGATGCATGCATTTCATAAACTCAAAGGAAAGATTCCAAGCTAAAAGACAGCTGCTAGCAACAAACTAAACTTGATCTCCTGTTAATGTTTTGTCAAAACCCAGATTACACTCAATATGGATCAGTCTCATTGAATTGACCTGTTTTGCTCAGATATGAAGTCGAGGTATTCAGATGCCGTCAAATTAATAGAAAAAACTGCACGCCTGATGTGTCGGCACTTTAGTTTTCTCAACTTTTCGTTCAATCTACTTCAAACTTGGTAGTTGTATTGCTGGAGACCCAAGGAAATACAGTGTCAAGTGTCGAAGTTATTTGGATAAGTGGTCATCATGTAATGGCAACCAGCTATTTTCTGGTACACCTTCGCAACAGTATGTCTTCAATTATGTGCGTCACATGAAGCAGGAGATGCTTGGCTGGCATGCTGCTGTGCACAAGGCTAGGCACTGCCAAACTGAATCAGGTAAGTATGAGATGCTCTCCTGGCAAGCATACATGTCCACAAAATAAGGCGCTGTTCAGTGACATAAGATGAAGCACAAAATGCAAACTGCAATCAGCATGTCTGAACCCGCTCATTTTGGATGGATACTGTGCTAGCCTAAAAGAGCAGTAAAAGGACACTTGTACATTTCTGGAGACTCTCCGAAAATTGCATGGCTTCAGAGCAATATTCAGGACAAAGTGACACCCCTGCTTTACAGTGTCTCCTCTTAGAATTACATATTAGAGTAAGACCAAGGTGCATTTGTACAAACATGTCTGAAGTTTAGGACATACATTTTGGCAGAAGTACTAAAAAATTGCCAACTGAATTAGACAGAGCTTTTGTAAGTGTATAACCGTAAGTGCAACAAAACAAACTATGACAAAAAAATTAAGCATGAAAGGGTCATAACACTTGGTTCACCATGCTTTGAGTCTGCAAAAAAAATGTGTCAACATTTTCATCTGTAGACTGGTTGACTGCTGGATGACAAAGATGGGCACTGTAGTTTGCCCTAAAATGATTAAAAAAGTGCAGGTGTGGTATGAACTCTAGAAGTGACTATACCAGAGTGAGAAGACTGAGCACTGCTAGGTTGTAGTCCGAGCCGCAGGCCTGGCAGCAGTCCAGCTGGTCTAATCCATAGGCAAGGACAGCCTCCATCAGCTGACCAGAGGGCTCCACGCTGGCCAGTAACACACCCACACACTCATTCCCTGCTGTGAGAACTGTCTCAGAGAATTGGACCTGCTTTGCCGTAGTCACACAGGCCAGAACCCGATTTAGAACCTTTAAAAAAAAAAAAAAAAACAGAGAAAAGAGAAAAAAATTTAATCCCAATTCCATAAGATGATTTTTTTTCGTTACAGATTTACAGTCATTGATTGGAATGTACAGACAGGGGAGAGTGGAAAAAAAAGGATGCCATACAGGATATATTAGGACATAAAGGACACATGAGGACATATTTCACATTTTACCAACATTAATGACATTAAGGCAGATAATTGCCTGCTTCCCTGACTGTGCCTTTCGTATTTAGCATTTTCAGATCATTATTTAACAGCAAATGTTCACGCGGTAACATGAAAAGTTAATCAGTTAGTCGTGTTTTAAAGGATATGTCCGTTTTCCTTTCAGCTGCTCCACAATCTCCACAACAGATTACCTCTGTATCTTCTTGTCACAACCACCATATACATGTCCTCTCACTATGGTTAACTCAGCCACCAGAAACTTCGCCTACTGTCTCACTGTGAGTGGCACCAACTCATGTAACATATCTGGTCTTACTACCAGCATCTAAATCTTTCCTTGTAATCTTGCTGTTGTCCGTCTATTGCACATTTTTCCTGACAATATTCTCTACCGACTGTGCCCTGCCTGTACTTCCTTTTTCATCTTTCTTCCTTACACACAGTTGCTTTAGATAGTTGACTCACGTATTCAAACTGATCCACCTTTGCCATTTCTATGTTATCCTCACCATTCCATTGCCTTTCCTCTCATTCACACACAAGTATTCTATTTTGCTCATACGGACCTTCATTCCTTTCTCTCCAGGGCATATCTCCACTTCTCTAGGCTCTCCTAAACCTGCTCCCTACTCTAACTACAGATTGAAAATGTCATCTGTGAACATCAGAGCCTTGGTTGATTTCATCCATCAGCTTGTCTATCACCACCGCAAACAAGAAAGGGCTAACAGCCAACCATTGATGTAATTCTACCTTCACCTTCAACCCATCTGTCACTTCTACAGCACAGTTTGCCACTGTCTTACTCCCCACATACATTTCTTAAAAATTATGCTTGTCATCTCACTAAATCTACTGTAGGTAATTTTTTTTCACTCAAGTTTTTATTTATTTTTATATACTTACACAAACCAAAAAAGACAAGCAAACAAAACAATTGAACAATGCCTGGGTAGTAACAGACCATCTACATCATCCTTCAGTCCTGTTAATCATAATTTTCCTCTTGTTCTCCTCCAACAATGCCATTTTGAGTCCTGTATTCTGTCCACTTAGTCCATTTTTTGTCCATTTGTGCTTCCTATAGTCTCAGTTTGTGAGTTAGCTTTTCCATTATGTAGATTTCCTCAGTAATTTTCAACCATTGGTCTTTTGTTGGTGGCCCTGTTTTCCCCCAGTTTCTCGTTATGGCTTTTTTACATGTCACTAGCAGTATCTTGATTGATCTTGATCCGTCATTTCCCATGACACTCTCTTAAGAGAAATTGCAAAGATAAAGCACACCACAACTCAAAGGGATCTTATAACCCATTATTTATTGTAGCCCTTCACAGTTTCCCAAAACACAGTTATTTCCTGACATTTCCAAAAAATATGTGCGTGATCTACATTAAGTTCCCTACACTCTCTCCAACATTTCTGATGTCGGTTTAACTGTTTTTTTTTTTTTTTTTTTTAATCTTTGATGTAATAAAGAAGTGCGCCAAATTTTTCCAGGTGAACTCCCTCCATATCCGCGAACTAATGGATGCGTGATGAATCTTCCACATATTAAGCCAATCATCATCTGTAATTTCCATGTGAAGTTCCTTCTCCCAGTTATGTTTTATATAATTAGTTGTATATTTATCATGTAAATTTAGTGCTTGAAATATTGCTGAAATTATTCTCATACTACTTTCCCCGTATGTTTTGATTATAATTTGGATCACACCGTTCACTTTTCTGGAGGGATCCACCCGGACTTCTTCTCTGTAGTAATCTCTTAACTGAAGATATCTGTAACAGTCATGTGTCACCAGATCAAACCTTCCTTCCAAGTTCTGGAAACTCGCCATCTGCCCTTCATTTTCTAAAACACACCAAGCTGTCATCCCTCTTGCAGCCCATTGTTTAAATCATTGGTTGTACTAGGCTGCTTCAAAATTGCTATCATAAGCAACCCATTTTAAACTTTTGGATTCGTTCAGACATTTGTTGGACTTTAATATTCTAAACCATAAGTGTTGTGTATGACCTGTTATTGGATCCATATTTTTCCTGAATTTTCTGTACAGCTCCGTATCTCCAATTATGTTTTGAATCGGTTGTTGGTTTATTTCTTTCTCAGTATCTTTCCAATTAGCCTCATAGTCTGGTTTGTACCAACAATAAGGAGGTCTCAGCTGAGCTGCATAAAAGTACTCTTAATTTTGGTAGAGTCATTCCACCTCTATCTTTGGGCAGCTAGAGGGTTTCATATCTTGTTCTTGGCCTTTTGCCACCCCAAATAAATCTAGATAAGACTTTGTCCCACATTATGACTTGACTTTGAGGAACATCCACAGGTAATGATTGGAACAGGTACAGACATCTGGGCAACACATTCATTTTGATTATCTCAATTCTTGAGTTAAAATCTAGTGGTAAAGTGGACCATCTTTCTATATCTTGATTTAGTGTTTCGGAATTTTCCTCAAAGTTTTGATGGGTCTTGAGTGACTGTCACATCCAAATATTTAATAGATGTAAGATTCCAATTAAATTTGTAAGTTTCCATAATTACCTTTAGTGATGTATAGTTAATTGTGAGGATCTGTGTCTTAGAAATATTTATTTTGTATCCTGATAAATGGCCATATGTTTCAAGAAGCTTCATCAGTGCTGGAAGTGCTGTGCTTGGCTGTCCTAGGAAGGCTACTACATTGCCTGCAAAAAGTCCAATTTCGGGTTCGACATCTTTTATTGTGACCCCCTTTATTTCTTGTTTTGCCGAACTGCCTGAGCCAAAGGTTCGATAAAAATAGCAAAGAGGGCTGGTGATAAGCAGCATCGCAGTCTGGTAGATCTTTGCAGCCTAATTTTATCAGTCAGATTTGCATTTATTTTAATTCTGGCTGAAGGTTCTTTGTATAATGTTTTTATTAACTGTATTGATTTCTCGTTAAAATCTAGTTGTTCTAACACTTCATAGAGAAAACTCCAATTTACACAGCTGAACGCTTTTTCAGCATCGACGCTCACCCTTTGTGCTTGTTCTATTATATGAAGTGTTCTCCGGATGCTGTCCTGAGTTTGGCAACCGTTTATGAAGCCTGTTTGGTCTTCATCAATGAGATCTGATAGAAAGGCATTTAATCTTTAGTAGATGTATATATTTTTTAGTCAATGTTTAATATTGAAATTGGCCTATAGTTTGGACATTCTTCATTATTTTTCCCTGCTTTTGGAATAACTGAGATCATTGCTTCTGCCCACGTTGGAGGAATTTTGTTTTCTTTTAAAGTCCAATTGAAAGAGATTTGGAGTACTGGTATCAGTTCTTCCTTAAACATTTCATACCATTCCGCATGGTAGCCATCGCTGCCTGGGGATTTGTTATTTTTTAATGAATTTATGGCTTCCTTTATCTCTTCACTGGTGATAACAGCTGTTAGGATGTCATTTTGAAAGATTCCGATTGATGGTAGGGCTAGTTAATTTTTTAAAAAGTTGCCATTTCTTTCTCATCTGCAGCCAGTGGTTGTGTGTATAGTTTTTCATAAAATCTTTGGAATACTCTTTCTATATCTTCTGGATCGTAGGTGACCTTATTGGTGTCCGGGTCTCGAATTTTATATACAGTATTTGCCTGTTGTTTTCTTATGCGTTTTGCTAGTAATTTGGTTAATCTAGGACCCATTTCATAATAGTTTTCATGTTAGTGTTTTAGAAACGCATATTTTTTCCATTTCACTTAATAAGAGATTGTTTATTTCATTTTTAGTATCCTGTATTTGTTGATATACTCTGTTCTTTCATAATTTGGTGTTGCTGCTCTAGTTCTCTTAACCTTTCAGTGCAGTTCTTGTACTTCGTCGTTCTACTTTTTTTTTTTTTTTAGTAATGTGCTCCTTGCTATGACAACTGCTTTCAAAGCATCCCATACTATTGTTGGGTCAACTTCCTTATTATTATTTTCATCTATATATTGTCTGATTTCTTTTTTATTATTTAATATTCCTACATTGAGCCTCCAGATTGTGTGTCTTTTCCTGGCATTTAAGTGTATTCGTAGACAAACTACATTATGGTCTGAAAGATCTGCGGTTCCAATCTTGCATTCTTCGACTCTATATCTGTTACCCATGTTCATAAAGAAGCAGTCAATCCTCAAGTAGACCCCATGGGTTGATGAATAATGAGTAGTCTATTTTAGAAGGATTAAGGTTTCTCCATATGTCAATCATTCCCATCTCTTCTAGGAAGAGTTTTACAAATTTAGCCAATGGTCTTTTGTTTTTTTCCTATGCTTGTTGTATTCAAATTATGATTTATTGCTATGTTGAAATCCCCTCCACAAATCAGTATGCCCTCTGCTTCTGTTGCTATTATATTGAACATAGATTTTAAAAAGTGCTTATCACTTTCTGGGGGTGCATATACATTCACCAGGGTAACAGGTTCATTTTCTAGTCTTCCCTTCACTAGGACATATCTTCCCTCTTTATCTTGGATTTCTTTTTCACACAAGAATTTAGCTGAATTTGAGATCAACATTACCACTCCTCTTCTATATCTTTGTTTATATTAACTGTAGAATGAATTCCTAAAACCATGTTTTTTTAAATTTTTGATGTTCTGTCTGTGATAAATAGGTCTCTTTTAGAAATATGGCTTATACCTTCTCTTTTTTCAGTTTTGTTAAGACTTTTCCTCTCTTCACAAGTGAATTCAAACCATTAACATTTTGCGATAGCACCTCCAGACTGTTACGTACCATTACGTTGAGCCGTTGTCTGTAGATGTTCTCCCAAGCAACTTAAACCTAAACAGCTCTGAACAACATGAACTGTATCGAACTTCCATACGGAGGTACTCACTCTACTCCCCCCATATTCCCTGTTGGTGGGTGGACAATCATCAACTCCCATGAGGGCCCATCCCTAGACAGTGACATGTATCCAACATGTGGATCTCTCCTCAGTCTAGAAGTGTCCAACATTTTTAACTTTTCTTCCTCTCTGCCGGTGATGAAGAAAATAGCACACCTTTTGGTACTAGTGTCACATGTCACCCCCTGCATCTATCTTTGTTTATTGTTACTGTCCGTCAGACACCCTCCCCCCTTAACTTTTGCTGTCACACCTTTCCATTTGCATCTGTATGCCAGATCCGAAAGATGTCGGCGGCGGGATGGCCATCACGGCGGGCGGCCATCACAAGCCTCGGCTCGCGACGCGTCGGCCGGCCGGCCGCTTGCCTACCCCCCCTACAATTTTCTCAACGGATTTACACGATTCACAAAAACTATACTTTCGGCGGAAAAAAACTCAGAATTCCGCGGATCCGCGGAAAATTCTCATCCCTGCACCGTATACCGGAATACCAATAAACACCCCACTACAGCAAACTTCAAAAGACTAAGAGTGAAATTTCTTCAAAATGATGAATTGAAGTAGGTAAAGCCACAGAGTTGTGATAATCTCCTATATTGTGCTATTAACTTGTGTGTTATTTTTGATTTCTACGTAACACAAATTTAAACAATTGCATGGAGTGGTCCCTGCTGTATTACAGCCCTGTTTTTATGACCCTTTTTTTTGTCTTACCACAAGCTGCTTTTTAAAGAAAACGTTTTGTGTCTTACTCCCGATGAGTTATGATCTGGGGAGTTTCCTCTGATATCCCTGTAATTTTTCCGTCTCGCTGTGCCATGTCCCGGTTCGAGCCGCTTCCCCATTGCCATCCTGGCGCTCCACGGAGTCTCCCCTCTCGCTCGTCTGCGTCTTTCGGCATATCCAGTGTGAATCCTCTTGTTTTCATATCCTGTGTGGCCTCCCTTGTGTTATAAGTTTTTACGCCGTCATTCCAATGAATTCGTATTTCCGTAAACGGGGTCTGGATACGGATTCCCTTCTCCCTCAGGCTCTCTTTATGTCCAAGTATGTTCTGCGTTTCTGGACTATTTCTGATGGGTAGTCGTGATCAAACTGAATTACCTTTTCTCCCACTTTCATCTTCTTTTGCCATACTCTTTTCAGAATCATTTCTTTGGTTTCAAACTGAAGAAAGTTGACTATAACTGATCTCGGAGGATTACCTGCACTCGGCTTCTGCGGTGATGCTCTGTGTGCACACTGAATCTGCAGGTTTATTTCTCCGGGAAGCTCCAGCACTGTTCTCAATAGTTAGTCTAAGTAGTTAATCACAGAGATTCCTTCTGTTTCTTCTGGTAGACCGAATATGCGGATATTATTTCTTTGTGATCTCGCCTCCAGGTCAGTTATTTTGTCTTGCATATGACTGTTAAGGTTGAGCAGATGCAGCAGCGCTTCGTTAGCCTCGATGTTCCACTCCTCCAGCTCCGCTATGCTGCCCTGAGCTTCGGTCAGCTTTGTCTTTTGTTCTTGTAGTTCTGTTACTTTCTCGGAGTTTGCAGTCAATATCTTCTCGAAGCGAAGTCAATTCTTGTTTCATTTCCCTTTTTATATCCGTCTTGAAAGTTTGTAGTTCATCTCAGAGATTTTGATGGAGATCTTTTATGTCTTAGCTAATGTTTGCTAGCCCAGTTCGGAGGGCCTCGGCATGGCCCTGGTCAACTTTCCCTGCCATCTCGTCATCAGGTTCAGCTTGGTTGTGTTCGGGGACTCCTTCCATTTTTCTCTGTTCTTGTGTTGATTTCTTGTTATTTTTGTTGTTTTTTCTCTTATTATCTCTACTCATTGCTAATTTTGGAATATTTGCATATCGAGTTAGGTAGTTTTAGTGGAACTATTTTAACTGACTTAGAGGAGCTCAAAACTACTCAGCGCCATCTTGCCGGAAGCCTACTGTAGGTAATTTAATGAACAAAAGCAAGTATTTGTGAATAGAGATGCACCAACATGGAATTTCATGGAACTTGTGACTAATACAAATGTAACTAATCCAAGTTTAGCTTTATACATTGTTCAAGGCTATCAATGACAGCCTAATGAATATGCAAGTCTCCTTTCACGTTTCAATAAACTGTTTTCTTGTCCAGCTGGTGTAAAGATGTTTTACACACATATGCTTTTCTACTGTGACTACATATGTTAGACAAATTAAGAGAGAATTTTCTAAAGTAAATATGTGCAAGTGCTGGATCAAGACAGCTGGACATCCAGTGCCCTCCAACCAGGGCACTTGATGTCCCTCTCTTGTCTTTTGCAGAGGCTGGATAAAGGATCATCAACTGCATCAGACACACCTGGGCCCTGTACAGTCTGCTGAGAAAAAAAACCTTCCTCATTCTGCCCTCTCTCTGACATGATTTTTCATAGCCAACATCTCGTTGTTGCCTCTCTGGCTTGTTGCAGTTTTGAGCTGAGCTGTAACAAATAAGGCCTCATCCATGACGTAGTTGATCCGGTTTAAAATTAAAAAGTAGAGTTAACTCTGGTGGTTGATTAGTTCTGAGGGTAGACTGTGATTTTTAATGAAGGAAACAAGTGTGCAATATTGTAGTATAGTTAACTGACACTCTGTTGTACCATGTTTAGACAGCTTTTCTGCGAATGACTGCGCTCTGGTTGTTAAGAGATGGAAAAATAAGAGTGGTAAGTGCTATCTGGAGTTAGTGGTGCTGCTTTAATGTTTGAGCAGCACAAACAATTGTTGCCAGCAGAAAATACTTTTAATTAACTAGAATCAGCATTTGGTTCTTCAGTTTTGTGAACAAGACCCAGATACATTTTTTCAGTCTTTGAGTGAGCGCAGAGGCTGGTCTGATGATAAAAGCATATAATAATAATAATAATGGACTAGAGTTATATAGCGCTTTTCTAGACACTCAAAGTGTGTACAATGGATCCATTATTCATTCACTCACACATTCTCACTCTGGTGGTGGTAAACTACATTTGTAGCCACAGCTGCCCTGGGGCAGACCGACGGAAGTGTGGCTGCCAATCCGCGCCTACGGCCCCTCCGACTGCCACCAACATTCACATGCATTCATACACCAGTGTGAGTGGCTGCACTGGAGGCAAGGTGGGTAAAGTGTCTTGCCCAAGGACACAACAGCACATGACTAGAACAGAGCGGGAACTGAACCGCCGACCCTTCGATCATTGGACAACCCACTCTACCACCTGAGCCACATCCGCCCCATATTACTACTGTAGTCTATTTTGATAGTTAAAGCACAGGAAGCGTACTCTGCGCTCATTGTGGTGGACAGTAAAACCTATGTGTTGTTCAAGCCGCAGGGTTTTAGTGCCTAAGGGATACTGACAGAGGTTGAGATCTCAGCAGAAGTCTGGTAGCCAGAGTCAGTGAGTTACCCACTCATTGATGTAGTACCTAGGTGTTCAAATTTATAAGGCTTTGTATGATTTTATCATTCTGTAACAGTTTAAAAATTCAGTTCTCACTTACATTATCATTTACATAAATTAGGGTAAGTTGAAAACATCTATGGATGCAGCTACGCTGGCAGATGAGCATGTGTTGACCCAATGTGGTAACCATGAGTGTAGGGCTTGGAATAAAAGCAGTAAGTATCGCTCAGTAGGCAAACAGTGGGATGAGGGAAACTGTCCTTGGTGTGGTTCGCCAGAAAGGGCTGTACGAAGTCAAGTGCACTGTGAGTAAAATAAGCAACTAAAGCAGAGACAGGGGACATCGGAAAAATGATTGTTCCATTTGAGCTATTCTAAAAGCGAGCAAGTGAAACCTGTTGCACTTGCTGGTCCTGGAAGAAATTCAAGTAGTGTCCTTTCTCATAATGTCCTGTCTCCTTAGGTCAGGTCTCTCAGAGAACAGATGTGGAATTTGGAGTGGTTTGCAGCAAGGTACAGCCTCATTTCTCAGCCTTTGTGTCTGATGGATATGTGTCAATGGTGGGAAGTGATGGAAAGGCACCAGTAAAAATCCTAACACATACTGGAGCCTTTCATTTATTCATTATACAGTCATGGAAAAAATTATTAGACCAGCCTTGTTTGCTTCAATTTCTTGTTCATTGTAATGCCTGGCACCACTAAAGGTATATTACCTGAAGAATACGATGAACACGACAAAAAATGCAGATGATTACACAATACTTTGTTCTATTTGACATGCTGAAGCGTAATTGTATTTCCAGGGTATATAAGAGGCCATTTCATGTCATAAGCAGCACTGCACATGCAAAGGCCTAGAGCGGTTTCCTGCTTACATTCAAGCTGTAGCACAACTCAGAAGTTGTCAGCTCTCACATAATGCCTAAAACAACAGAATTATGTGAAGGCACAAAGGCAGTCATCCATGCTGGAAATTGGGATGAGTGAGAGACAGGTAGTGAAAAAATTAAAGACCTCCAGCATGGCTGTTCATTACACCAAGAAAAAACAAGCCGGACATGGTACTAACAAATTGCTAGCTGGTCGCAAGCAGGAAACGTTTTTCTACCCCACATGATGACTGTGCACTCATCCGTTTTTGTCAGGAATCATCATCAGACCTCCAGGGACCTTAAAAATGAGTGGGCATTGTAGAAAAATATGACTTGTTTGGCAAGGACAGTTGGAAATTGACTTCTTGAAGCTGGTCTGAAGTCACACAGGACTCGGAAGAAGCCCCTCATCAACAAAAGGCAGAGGAAAGCCCGGTTACTCTTTGCTGGGGATCACAAAGATTGGACTGTTGATAATTGGGCTAAGGTTCTCTTTAGTGAGGAATCCAATTTTCAGTTGATGCCCACTCCAGCCAACTTACTGGTTAGGAGGAAGCCTGGAGAAGCCTACAAACCAGACTGTCTTGCCCCTATAGTAAAACATGGGGGTGGATCAGTGGCGATCTGGGCTTGTTTCAGTATTGGTGGAACAGGGCAAATGCAATTGTGTGAAGGGCGAATGAACCAGGTCATGTACAGGGCTACTCTGGAAAACAATCTTCTTCCATCAGCTGGAAAACTCCTTCCTGTCACCAATGACTGGATTTTCCAACAAGTCAATGCCCTTTGCTGATGGCAAGGTCAGATAAAGCCTGGATGGAGAATCAGAACATTGGAACCATGCCTTGGCCTGCTCAATCACCAGATCTAAATCCAATTGAAAACCAATCGAGTACTACAGTGGGTACGGAAAGTATTCAGACCCCTTTAAATTTTTCACTCTTTGTTTCATTGCAGCCATTTGCTAAAATCAAAAAAGTTTATTTTATTTATCATTAATGTACACTCAGCACCCTATCTTGACAGAAAAAAACAGAAATGTAGAAATTTTTGCAAATTTATTAAAAAAGAAAAACTGAAATATCACACGGTCATAAGTATTCAGACCCTTTGCTCAGTATTGAGTAGAAGCACCCTTTTGAGCTAGTACAGCCACGAGTCTTCTTGGGAATGATGCAACAAGTTTTTCACACCTCGATTTGGGGATCCTCTGCCATTCTTCCTTGCAGATCCTCTCCAGTTCTGTCAGGTTGGATGGTGAACGTTGGTGGACAGCCATTTTCAGATCTCTCCAGAGATGCTCAATTGGGTTTAGGTCAGGGCTCTGGCTGGGCCGGTCAAGAATGGTCACAGAGTTGTTCCGAAGCCACTCCTTTGTTATTTTAGCTGTGTGCTTAGGGTCATTGTCTTGTTGGAAGGTGAACCTTCGGCCCAGTCTGAGGTCCAGAGCACTCTGAAAGAGGTTTTCTTCCAGGATATCTCTGTACTTGACCGCATTCATCTTTCCGTCAATTGCAACCAGTCGTCCTGTCCCTACAGCTGAAAAACACCCCCATAGCATGATGCTGCCACCACCATGTTTCACTGTTGGGATGGTATTGGGCAGGTGATGAGCAGTGCCTGGTTTTCTCCACAAATACCGCTTAGAATTAATGCCAAAAAGTTCAATCTTGGTCTCATCAGACCAGAGAATCTTATTTCTCATAGTCTGGGAGTCCTTCATGTGTTTTTTGGCAAACTCTATGCGGGCTTTCATATGTCTTGCACTAAGGAGAGGCTTCCGTTGGGCCACCCTGCCATAAAGGCCCGACTGGTGGAGGGCTGCAGTGATAGTTGACTTTGTGGAACTTTCTCCCATCTCCCTGCTGCATCTCTGGAGCTCAGCCACGGTGATCTTTGGGTTCTTCTTTACCTCTCTCACCAAGGCTCTTCTCCCACGATTGCTCAGTTTGGCTGGACGGCCAGGTCTAGGGAGAGTTCTGGTCGTTCCAAACTTCTTCCATTTAAGGATTATGGAGGCCACTGTGCTCTTAGGAACCTTGAGTGCTGCAGAAATTCTTTTGTAACCTTGGCCAGATCTGTGCCTTGCCACAATTCTGTCTCTGAGCTCCTTGGGCAGTTCCTTCGACCTCATGATTCTCATTTGCTCTGACATGCACTGTGAGCTGTAAGGTCTTATATAGACAGATGTGTGCCTTTCCTAATCAAGTCCAATCAGTTTAATTAAACACAGCTGGACTCCAATGAAGAAGTAGAATCATCTCAAGGAGGATCAGAAGAAATGGACTGCAGGTGAGTTAAATATGAGTGTCACAGTAAAGGGTCTGAATACTTATGACCGTGTGATATTTCAGTTTTTCTTTTTTAATAAATTTGCAAAAATTTCTACATTTCTGTTGTTTTCTGTCAAGATAGGGTGCTGAGTGTACATTAATGAGAAACAAAATGAACTTTTTTGATTTTAGCAAATGGCTGCAATGAAACAAAGAGTGAAAAATTTAAAGGGGTCTGAATACTTTCCGTACCCACTTTAACTTCTGTGTGTATCACGTGCCTAAAACAGACAGAAAAGAAAGCATGGAATGCCTAAAACCACTGTTTTTGGCAGTGCAATGCCATGGCTATTGATGTAAGAACTGAAATGAATTTTAGGGCTGGAACCAAATATCCGAATATTCGGTCGTTGTGGTGGTATCCGAATATCAATTTTGAGATCTGAATACTCGGATCCCGCTGTTTCAATTGCACAACTTCTCTTGTTTCCATTTGTTTTATGGTAATGTCCGTTGCTCTAAATATATGCTGCCATTTTGCAGTACCTGTCTTACAGCGCACTCCATAATTATTGGCACCCCTGGTTAAGATGTGTTAAAAGCCTTTAAATAAATTCAATTTTTATTGTGGAAGCATACTCTCACACTGAAAATTGTAGAAAAATGTCATCTTCAACTCAAGTGAATTTAAAGGGAAAAAATGCCTGCCTAAGAAATAATTCATTTTCATAAAATCACCTGTTCCACAATTATTGGCACCCCTAACAATTCCTAGGAGATAAATGTAATTGAAGTATTTCTGTCATTTCTACAGTAGTTTACAAAGTTGATCAGGGCATCTAGGAACATTTAATCAGTAATTCATCACTTCCTTTTTCCCTGGGGTATAAATATGCCGTGACACAGAGGCCATTTCTCTTACCCACTCTTAAATATGGGAACGACAAAGGAACACACCATTCAAGTAAGGCAGATGTGTGTCGACCTTCACAAGTCAGGCAATGGCTACAAGAAAATAGCCACTCACCTGCACCTGCAGATATCTACTGTAAGAGGAATCATTAAGAAGTTTAAAACAACTGGAACAGTGGTAAATAAGCCTGGACGACGACGCAAGGTTATTTTGCCACCACGCACAGAGGAGGATGGTAAGAGAAATAAAAAGTTCTCCAAAGCTCACTGTTAAAGAATTGCAACAAATGGTAGCATCTTGGGGTCACAAAGTACATGCCAACAAGCTGTTTGGGAGACGTGCACGGGAAAAAAACCTTTTCTCACTCACAATCATAAATGCAAAGGTCTGGAGTTCGCTAAGCGGTACTGGGACTTCAACTGGGACCATGCGCGTTGGTCAGATGAGACCAAGACAGAGCTTTTTGGCAACAAACACTCTAAGTGGATCTGGTGGAACACAACAAATGAGTATGCAGAAAAGCACCTCATGCCCACTGTGAAGTATGGGGGAGGATCGGTGATGCTGTGGGCCTGTTTCTCTTCCAGAGGCCCTGGGAACCTTGTTAGGGTGCATGGCATCATGAACGCTTTGAAATACCAGGACATGTTAAATCTCAAGCAAGCATAAGTTATGGCAACTGGACTAACCTCGTGTGAGTCGAAAACGTTTCACCTCTCATCCAAGAGGCTTCTTCAGTTCTGAAAGCCTGGTGGGGAGTACCAGATATTTATCCACCAGGAGGGTGGTGGCAAAAACGAGTGGACAAAGACCCGAAACCAACAGACTCGTTAGGTGTTAATGTGAGTCGTTAGCCTTTGATGGGCGGTCGTTACCCCTCCCAGCCCTCTAGGAGAGTGGTTGGGGGTCACCTGACTGCAAGTGGGACAGATGGCTGCACCTCCTTGGGAGGGCTCTAAGAACGGCGTTGTAACGGCGGCGTTGTTAGAGCCCTCCCAAGGAGGTGCAGCCTCCTGGTGGATAAATATCTGGTACTCCCCACCAGGCTTTCAGAACTGAAGAAGCCTCTTGGATGAGAGGTGAAACGTTTTCGACTCACACGAGGTTAGTCCAGTTGCCATAACTTATGCTTGCTTGAGACTTATCATGACCTGGATGACTGAGAACATCCACAGATTTAGACATGTTAAATCAAAATCTGGTGGCCTCTGCCTGAAAGCTGAAGATGGGTCGTCACTGGGTCTTTCAGCAAGATAATGACCCTAAACATGTGGCCAAATCTACACAGAAATGGTTCACCAGACACAGAATCAAGCTCCTCCCATGGCCATCTCAGTCCCCAGACCTCAACGCCATTGAAAACCTGTGGAGTGAGCTGAAGGGGAGAGTGCAGAGGAGAGGACCCAGGTCGCTGGATGATTTAGAGAGATTGTGCAAAGAGGAATGGTCGAAGATCCCTCTTTCTGTATTCTCCCATCTTGTGAAACATTATAGGAGATGATTAGTTGCTGTTTTGTTGGCAAAAGAGGGTTGTACAAAGTATTAACATCAGGGGTGCTAATAATTGTGGCACACATGATTTGATGTTAAAGAATTATTTCTTAATGTGTGATTTTTTTTCCCACTGAATAAATGCACTTCAAATAAAGGTTGGGTTTTCCTCTTTTTTTCATTGTGGTCCTATATTATTTTGAAAAAAACAATTTATTAGAAGCTAAAGAACACATGGAGGGCAGTGTATATTAATGTGTGCGTGTGTGTGTGTTAATATTGTTAATATAATAAAATTCCTTAGGTAAGTGTGTCATTTTCTAAATTAGTATTTAATTTGTATTTGAGTTTGTTTGAATGCCCTTTACTGTGTTAATAAATAAAGAAATGAATAATGTCAAAAAAATGAAGAATATTTTTTCATTAATAGGGCCTGAATATCCGGAGCCCTGAGATTGCTATTCAGACCAGCCCTAGTCATTTTGGTCAAGAAAACCATGGAAAATGGGTAGATACCAGCTGTTAAATTAAACTCTCATGAGCTATTTTTGTTGTTATCAATATATTTGTCCAAACAAACGTACCTTTGTACATTGTATCAGGCATTAAAATGAACAAGAAAATGAAGAAAACAAGGGTGGTCAAATAATTTTTTCCATGACTGTATTATGTGCTGACTTTCTTTCAGCACAATGCTACTGGGAATTACATTCTGGTGCAGGAAATGAAATTAGACATAAACCCTAACCCTGCAGTATGGTTTTGCTTTGCTAAGACATAAAAACACACACACATCCACACACATGACACACTAATGACATGCTAACACTAGGGCTGGCCTGAATATCAATTTCTGGGTTGTGGATATTCGGCCCCAATTAATGACGAATATCCGAATATTCGGTTCGTAACGCCCGAAGGGAGGGGGGGATCCGAATATTCGGATCTCAAAATAAATATTCGGATACCACTGTAACGACCAAATATTCGGATATCCGGATATTCGGGTCCAGTCCTAGCTAACACCCACATGTTTAATCATTTGCAGTTTTCCTTTGTTTTTTTGTTAAACAAACATATTTTTCATAGCCACCATATGTCTGTTGTCTCCCTGCTAGTTGCAGTTTTGAGCCAGGCTGTAACAACAGATGGGAAAAAATTCTATCAAGAACCATATCTGCTTGACAAATCTTTATAATTCCACATTTTCAAACTGCTTTTCTCATCTTCCCCAACGACCTGACTAGATCTACTGTTCCGCATATATTTTGTAACATTACTCATCCCTTAGTCAAGTTCTTGTACAGTGACAAGAACCTGGCTTACCTGACTTACATCAGTGACGTAGACTTCAGTGATAGGTGGTCCTCTGAAAGGGCTAAATCGTTCTCCGATACTGCGGACCACTGTACTGAAAACCCTCAATAGAGCTGCCAGCTTCGGGAGTGACACTGAGGGAGGTGGTATGTCTTCATCCAGCACCTCACCTGACACCCCATGGCTCAGATCCTAAAAAGAGCACAGAATCAGATTTGTCTTGGCCCAAACCAACATCATTTATATATTCCAGACAGATTGCATCAATCTGCAAAAACATTACAGTTTTACCAAGATTTCATAAAGTCCGTTGAGGCTTGCCATGTTTACTAACAAATTAAGAGTTGCCCTTATTTAAGGTATATTTTCTTACACCAGTAAAATTGCTACATAATACACAACTATAAATGGTTTTAGAACATGGTAGAGAAGCTCACTGTGGTCACCTCTGCATATGCCTCCATGTCCTCCAAGAACTGCCCCAGTAGGGTGGTGGAGAAGGTCAGATCTGCGACCCAGAACTGCTCCAGACTCTGTAACCAGCCTAAATACAGACAGGGGAGAATGTGACAAATACAGAAACATTGGACTGTCATTTTTCTATGCCTTTTCTACAGTGGCTGTGTACTAAAAAGTGGCATGTCAGCAGAACAGCAGCAGTAGTGTGTGCATAAGCATATTATTGATGTTGAGGCCACGTGTTTTGGAAGCATCCACACACATCACTACTTACAGTTTATTCATATAGTAATCGGAATCCCTCGTTTTGTGCACACGTGTGAGTGCAGTTCATTAAAACCTTTACAATTTTCATGCTGCCCATTAAAATCTACACTTCAACATTTTATAAGCAAAACATATCACAGTTTTATAACTTTTTGAACATTTATTAAGAATCTAAACAAATCAATCCAATTTGCAAATGTACACACCAAACAGTGGTTAGGCGGAACTAGTTTGCTTTAACTACTACCTACCCCTTGGGGCAGTGGTGGCACAACGGTTAAGTCTCTGGACTACTGATCAGAAGGTCAGAGGTTCAAGCCCCGATGTGGCCACTGTTGGGCCCTTGAGCAAGGCCCTTAACCCAGGCCCTTAACCCTTCCTGCTCCAGGGGCACTGTACCGCGGCTGACCCGTCGCTCTGACTCCACCAATTGGGGAGATATGCGAAAATCAGAATTTCCCCTCGTGGGATTAATAAGGGATAAAAAAATAAAGTGTCTGGCATCAGAGTCTACCTTTGGCAAACTAAATTGACTAGACATACACTAACGGTCAAAAGTTTTAGGATGCCTCAATTTTTCCATTTTTTTAAATTGGAATTCAAGTAGTTCAAGGCCAATGAATAGCTTGAAATGGTACAACGGCAAGTGGTGAACTGCCAGAGGTTAAAAAAAAAAAAAGGTAAGATTACCCAAAACTGAAAAATAACTTAAAACCCACTCTGTCTGCATAAAAGTAGTATTGGAACACACCATGGCTCCATACCCTCCAAAGCATTATTTGAACAGTATTGTTCTGCAGAAAGTAGTGTGCAAAAGAATGGATAGGAAAAGATAATTGACAATAGAAAAGAGACAGACGATAATAACACTTAAAAATGTAGGTCTTTCCTACAGAGAAAATGCTAAGAAAGTCAAGGTGTCAGTAAGTACAGTTTTCTTCACCATCAAAAGGCACTCAGAGACTGGGGGAAACTGACAATAAGAGGTCTGGAAGGCTCAAAGCCACAACAAAATTAGAAGACAAGTTTCTGAGAGTCAACAGCTTGGTGATAGGCGGCTCACAGGACAACAGCTTTAAGCACAGCTTAATAGTGGTCAAAGTTAGCAAGTCTCAGTTTCAACTGTGAAGTGAAGATTTGAAGTTGCTGCAAGAAAGCCATTGCTAAGACATCAGGATATGAAAAAGAGGGCATGAAAAGAGGCTTGCCTTGGCCATGAAACACTGCCAATGGATTAAACTAGCCGTTTAGTTTTCCATAATACTGGAAGAAGATATTCTGGACTGATGAATCAAAATTTTAAATCTTTGGTTTATCGCACAGGATTTTTGTATGCCGTTGAGTAGGCAAAAGGATGGCTTCTCAGTGTGTAACATCAACTGCAAACATGGAGGAGGAAGCTGATGGTCTGGAGCTTTCCTGCTGGATCCAAGGTCGGTGACTTGTATAGAGCGAGAGATACCCTGAACCAAAGCAGGTACCACAGCATTCTGCAGCGCCAGCAGTACCCTCTGGTATGTTCCTAGTTGGTCATGGGTTCATCCTACAGCAAGACAATGACCCAAAACATAAGTCCAAGCTATGCCAGAACTACCTAAGGAACAAGATGGTAAGCTTGAAAACATGGGGTGGCCAGCACAGTCTCCAAACTTAAACCCCATGGAGCTGGTTTGGGATGAACTAGACAGAAGAGTGAAAGCAAAGTAACCTACAAATGCCACGCATATATGGGAACTTCTGCAACAGAGTTCAGAAGAACTTTCTGAAGGATATTTGATTTCCATTGTGGAAAGAATGCCAGGAATGTTAGCTGTTATATCTGCCAAATATATCTCCTACTTTGAGGAGTCAAAAGTTTAGAATACATTTTGGTTTCTAAATTGATTTTTTTTTTATTTATTTGTACAATGAGACATTAACATGCATAATTTGGAAAAACTGGGGGTGTTCAAAATCTTCTGACCAGTAGTCTAGTCTAGAAAAGAACACACCAGTGTATTTAATGTCAGAAAAGTAACACTGCATACCAGGACAAAAAATCAAGTCATGCCATTAAAGAAATTTTCTGTAGACCTCTGAAGACCTTCAAATTGTGGCAAGGCATAAATCAGGGCAAGAGTAACCATTATCCGAGCTTTCAGTGTTTTTAGGAGAATACAATTTACTGTTAGTAAATAATGCTTATGCTTACTAATAATGCTTTTTGGAATCACCAAGACTTGTCCTCTCATTGGCTGTCCAGGCCAAACTAAGAGAGACTTGACCAAGAAGGTGATAAAGAACCAAAAGTCAAAGCTGCATAGAACTTCTGAAGCTTGAGACAACCTGTAAGAAGACTGGTCAACTCAGCAGCACTCAGAATCAATTAGGCCTTTGCAGAGGTGGGTAGAGTATCCAAAAATTGTACTCAAGTAAGAGTAACGTTACTTCAAAATAATATCACTCAAGTAGAAGTAAAAAGCAGTCATCCAAAAAATTACTCAAGTAAGAGTAAAAAAGTATTTGGTGAAAAGACTACTCAAGTACTGAGTAACTGTTTGATTGTAATGTCCGATTTATTTTTTAGAAATGATGTGATCAGACAGACAAAAATGTAAAATAATGTGCAAATTCTGGTATTTCCATCCATCCATCAATTATCTATACACCGCTTAATCCTCACTAGGGTCGCGGGGGGGGGGGGCTGGAGCCTATCCCAGCTGACTCAGGCGAAGGCAGGGGACACCCTAGACAGGTCGCCAGTCTGTCGCAGGGCTACATATATAGACAAACAAGCACTCACACATTCACACCTACGGGCAATTTAGAGTAATCAATTAACCTCAGCATATTTTTGGACTGTGGGAGGAAGCCGGGGTATCCGGAGAAAACCCACGCATGCACAGGGAGAACATGCAAACTCCATGCAGAAAGATCCCGGGAAAGCCGGGACGTGAACCAGGGACCTTCTTGCTGCAAGGCGAAAGTGCTAACCACTACGCCACTGTGCAGCCCTTCTGGTATTTCCAAATGATAAAATAAAAAATTGCAAAAATAAATAAGATCTTTACAAAATGACAAGGCACAAGAAACACAAATTTCCAAATCTCAGTTTTTCACAACATAAAGCTTTTAAAACAAATACCTGAAGTAAGGTAACGTTTTTATGTCGCTTCCGGAAACTACCGGTGTTCACATTGAACAGTGCAAACTACTTCCAGTGACAAAATATACTGTATACTGTATTTCACTTCCCTCCAAATGCCAAAGGCTCAGTAGATAGAAAATAACATTACAACTCGGGCTGGACCCCAATATCCGAATATTCGATGGTTGTGTCCACACCCCCCGCTGTATCACGCAGACCTACCAAGCCTGACGTCACGTTTCATTTCGCCCATGTTAGTAGCCGTCTTGGGCTTTTGTCTTCTAACAAAAGCCGAAGACACACATATCCATGCTAATGCTATGCTAATGTTGTCGGACTTTGAAGCAAGATCAAACTTCTTGAAAATACCCTTATTTCTTTCATTCCATGCCTGCTACATGTGTAGAGTTTGTGCCGCTATGCCACCACAGTTCGTATGTGGTCATGTGACTGCAGGGCGACGTCTGGTGAAATGGAGTCATGTGATTATTGTTGCTTCGTCTGATTGGTGAAACACAGTCATATGGTAGTTCCACTGGGGGCATCTCTCTGGCAAAATAAAGCATATCTAATGTGGGAAATAAAGTAACAAGTCGAGTGTAGCCCAGTGTAACGGGGTAAGAGTAGCGTTTCCTCTTCACAGATCTACTCAAGTAAAAAGTACGGCAGAGTAAAATTACTCTCAGAAGTACATTTTTTTCATAAAGTTACTCAAGTAAATGTAACGGAGTACACGTAACTTGTTACTACCCACCTCTGGGCCTTTGGGGAAGAGTGACTCTTGAGTAACTCAAATGACAGTCTGCTTGGAGTTTGCCAAACTCTGTTTAAAGCAAAATGAGGATAAAGACACTCTGGACTGTTGAGACAAAAACTAAACTCAGTGGCTAAGCACTGTTCATCAGTTTGCCAATACCAAACCTATTTTCAGGGGTGCACATAACTGGCATATATGCAAAACAAAAATCAAGAATGCATAATATCACTCGTGTCTTTGGCGCCATTGCGTACCTGACAATCAGGTAATGCAACATCACATATTTCATCTACACCGTGTCCCAAAAGTTGGTTCTCCCAAGACAAACAAAGCTCAAAGATTGAATATGCAATATAATCAATTTATTCAATAACCAGTACTTCCCCCTTTCACTTTAATCACAGCTTTCAGTCTTTCAGGCATGGAATGTACAAGGCTTTTGAGTGTGGATGGTTCTATCTTCCCTCACTCCCACACAGCCCTAGAGTTGAGCTTTTGCATGGTGGTTGGTGGTGGAGTGGTAATGATGCGAGTGTTAACGATTCCCCAACAGTTCTCAACTTGAAGTCAGGAGAGTTTGGTGGCCATTCCTCCTTACGTAGAAAGCCAGGTAGATGCTCAGAAACCCATGGCTGAGTCATACAGACAGTGTGAGCAGGGGAACCATTTTGAATAAATACTAGTACTGGGCAACATTTAAATTTTTAATTGCATTTAACCGCATGATTTTCTGCGATTAATCACATTGCTTTGTGCAAAATTTAAAAATGAATTGAAAAATAGTGTATTGCGCACTTTTATTTTAAAAGTGAAGTGAAGTAAAAGTAAAAGTCAATCTCAACTAACATTAATGTAATCAAATTAGTGGTGGGCCCCAATTTAAAAAAATAATCTAATTAATTACAGGCTTCGTAATTAATAAATCGCCATTAATTGCATTTTGTCAAATAGCAATATTTGACAAAATAACCAAAGTTTTTCAACCCAAATACATTTTGGCTGATGACAGAATCGACGAAAAGACATACGTGAAGTTAAACAAAAATGTTTGTTTTATCTATATTTATCTGTGCATTTTTCATCTGTCAAAGCGCAATTATAGCCATTATATTCAACCTTTATAGGCTTTTTTGGCATTTTTCCACTAGCACCTACTCGCCTCGACTCTACTCAGTTTGTGAAGTTTGCCATTAGGACGTAGTACCTGTTACCAGGTACTATTTTAGTACCTATTCGGCCATGGTTCCAAGCGAGCTGAGTCAAGCCAATAATGTGACGTCCAAAAGTGCAGGCCACTGATTGGACAGGGAGTGACAACACTACACAGCATACATATTTTAATACCTAATAGCAATAAATTGCAGCCAATACAGGGTTGCACATGAGATTGATAAACAATAACTGTAGCAAACTAGCATTAGCTTACCCTCATACGTCGACTAGTTCGTATCCTCGTCTTTGGCTTCATACTGCTGTATCATCTCCCAAACTCTCCTGTTCTCCTAAGTGTTTCGACTCACCGCCCTCAGCTTTCTCCGACTCTCTTCTTTTACTTCGAATCTGACAAAAAGCCATAGACTGAGCAGAAGGTATACCATCGCCTGTCCTTCATTGTTGTGTTGCATTTGTGTCTCAAATAATGTTCAGGGACTTCCGGGCCGCCGTGCTATGACGACTCCACCCACAATAAGATGTTACTCAATTGTAATGGAAAATGGCCTAAACCGAGTCGAGTCGAGCCAAGTACGTGCTAATTGAAAAGCGTCTTTTGTGAACTCAAGCACTTTCAATATCTTGAAAAGTAGTCTATTGTGGGATGGCCACACCCTTTGCCTGAACCAGGACCATTGTAGCAATGTTAGCTCTGGTGTCTGTGTTTGCAGGAACATGTACTGCACTGAGGTAATACTGTCGGTTTGAAGTGCTGTGGTGATAAGTAAACTCTTGCACAATTTGCACACAACCATGCTTTTATCCAAGCTGCCGCGGGGACGTTTTTGTTTTTGTTTTGTTTTGGTTTTTTTTTAAGAAAACTTTCTGCCCAATAAGCCAAGCAATGTAATCTTGTCTTCCTTCACTGTTCACCAAACTTCTTGTACACTGATTCACTCAGTGCGTCCTGTGCATCTTCCTTATGCCTGGCTGGAGTGTGTGCATCAGTGTTACCGGTGTGCCAGAAATCAGAGAACTGAGAAAGGCACGATTAGATGCGTTATTTTTTTAAACGCATTACTTTTCTGTAATTAATCAAAATTAACACGTTAGTCCCAGCCCTAAAAAACAATAAATTCCGAACATCTGTTAAAAATTTTCCGTTCAGTCACAGGTGGCGATTTTTTCCTCCTGGCCAAAACTGGAAGTAGTATCTTTTCTAGAATGCTGTTAGAATAATATTGTGCATTAACAATGGTACCTTGAAGCACAATGTGCAGCTCTCAGGGACCTGAAGGGAACATAACCCCCAAAACTATGCTAGAGGCACTGAATTTCACTTGCTCAGGAAATGGTACCTTTTCAGTCATCTGTATAGATATGGTCATTTTGGCTGATGGGTGTCAGAAGTAAGTAGACAGGGCATTCATCTGAGAAAATCCACTTCTCCCAGTCTTTTGGAGTCTGAGTTATGTACTTCTTTGTGAAAGCCAGTCTCTTCTCCTTTTGCAGTTTTGGTCAGTCATGAGGTACGTTGCCTCTTGTAAGCTGTCAGCCCCAATGTTTCTGTTAAATAACGATGCACAATGCTCTTAGAAACATATTCTCCAAGATTTTTCAGCCTCTGAGTCGCCGGCATGACTGGTGTCTTTTACCCTTAGCCTTTCTCATCAGATCCTCAGCTCTTGCAGTTAGGCCAGATGGATGTCCTGAGCAAGGCAAGTCTGAAGGATCCTCCTTTGTTGCACCTTTGCCACCACTTCTGCACCCAAGGGCTTGAGGTACCTGCCAACAAGATTTTCCTGCATTTCTAAGAGTAGTGACCTGTGCACGAATTTCAGACTCTGAAAGAGTAGCTTTTCCACCGTTACTGTTAGCCATGGTAACTATGCTTCCAAAATTTAGTAGTGCATTTTGATCAAACGAGAAATTTATATACTGGTACCTGACAGTTTGACAACCAAAGTCAAACAACCAAACAGTATCTGATTGACCTGGTACAACCCATTTTGGTGACAAACAATTAAACATGTTGTACAGTGGGGAGAACAAATTTTTGAAACTTTTGTACACGTGTTCCTTGTCAACACACAATGGAGTAGCCAACTGTGGGAGATGTCCAAAGAATAGACATTACACACCTTCTTTGGCATATCACCACCTGCAATCAAATCAAACGACAAACTGAGCCACTGCAGAAGAAAGCATGTATCCAGGACCTAGTGGGAAACTACTTTAACAACTTGTATGTCTGTTATACAACCCGGGATATCTGTACTGGTTGGCACCAGCTCGAGAAGGGTATAGCAATGGGATGCGCCATCTCTCCCACCCTCTTCACAGCAGCATTTGAGTTAATCCTGACAGGCAGAAGACAGATGGCCTGAGGAGTGAGATCTCAGACAGGCCAAAGGCTTCCTGCCATATGGTCCTATATGGATGATGTCACCACCCTCCGCCAAACAGCAGCCTGCACGTCCAGAATCCTCAAATGCTTAGAGGAGCTGCTCGCATGAGCCCGCATGAAAATCAAGCCCGTAAAGTCTCGCAGCCTGTCGATCCGAAAGGGAGTGAGGAACGACAACACTCTCTTTACTGTGGATGGCAAAAGGATTCCCTTACTGGTGGAAGAACCCATAAGGAGCCTTGGCAGACTATACACAGCTGACTTGTCAGATAAGAGCATGGCTGTAACCATCCCAACCCAACTTCAGGACGGGCTCCACAAGATCGGCCAGTGCTTCCTGCCAGGGAAATTCAAGGTTTGGTGGTACCAGTTTATGCTATACCAACGCCTGATGTGGCCTCTGAAACTGAGTGACATCACCTTGACAACCGTCCTGAAAATGGAGGCAAAAGCCAACAATTTCATACGGAAATGGCCTGGCCTTCCTCAATGCTTCTCCACCACAGCACTTTTTGGCAGAAACACCTTACAACTTCCACTGCAGTCAATCAGCATGGGGTACAAAAAGGAGAAGATAAGACTCTTATTTGAACTAAGAGACTCAGCAGACCCGACCATGCAAACTGCCAAGCCTCATGTTCGAACAGGACGCAAGTGGAACGTAACCCAAGCACTCGACCAAGCCATAGACCGACTAAAACACCACGAAATTGTTCGCTTCACACAACAAGGCAGAGCGGGCTTAGGATCAGGAGCAGCACCAAAGACATGGTCCAAAGCCACCAGGAAGGACAGGAAAGATCTGGTCATCTCCAAAGTTTTCAGGATGAAAGAGGAAGGCTTAAAGATCACAGCTGTGAGCCAACAACAATAAGGAAGATGGACCACCTGGGAGGCTGTGATTAACAGGACCATCACTTGGGCCAACAAGTGGAGGACACCCCAGGCAAGATTGAGCTTCTGGATCAGGGCCACCTACGACCTACTCCCAAGCCCCTGGAACCTCCTGGTTTGGTATGGCACCGAAGAACCCTGCCAGCTATGCAACATCTCAAACTCAAACCTGAAGCACATCCTCTCCAGCTGCAAGACTGCATTGTTGCAGGGCAGGTACCAATGGCGGCATGATAAGGTCTTGTGCAAGCTGACAGAGACACTGGAAATCCGCAGATTGGAAGCAAACAGGGCTGGTACATCTAGAGCCCAGAAGTGGATCCAGTTTGTCAGGCAAGGGAGAAAGACTCAGCACCACACACACAAGGCCGGGTGCTCCCTCCTATCGCTAGGTGGTGAGTGGCAGCTAGCAGCCGATCTCGACCGCCATCCCACCAAGCATGCCGCTGGATTAAGGAGGCGGGCAGAGAGAGACATGAACAGGGATGAGGGAGGCTTCATGCTCTCCCACACCTGGAACACCATACTCCAGAGGAAATAGGACAGCGGGGGATGCGGCATGCTTGGTGGGATGGTCGGATCTGTTGGGCTCACCACGACATGCCGTTACGGCGTGGGTGTGGTTGGCCCGGCGCATCTGGCGACTCTACTGGGCATGCCGCAGATGCCGGCTGTCAAAATCTGCCGGCTGACACGTCACGCTGTCAGTGAGACGCTTCTGAGGAAGGCGAGAGTGTTCGCCGAAACTGTCAAGCAAGGTAAATAACATCTATCCATTCACCTAATCTCATTAAATCAGGCAATAGCATGGTCAGCATATCCCGGAGGTCCTCTTTTCATCTTCCTGGCTGTGCTGAATGCAACAACCATACATACTCCAGTAAGTTTTAAACTTTTTGATATTTGAGACAATGTCAATATTCCTATGGTCACAGCTGGACCACATCAACACAGTCTTTCTGTTATTTTAAGTTTTTCTAAACCATAGTGGATTTAATTTAAGCATTTTAGTAAGGTTATTGAGACAGCTAGCAACTGAGGAAAAACCAGCTAGCTGCAGTGTACAATACATGTTTTGGAGGGAAAATAATTGTCATTACATCAACTCCGTCAGACGCAACTCCATCAGTTCCTTGTCTTACAGAGTTGACGTGTAAGCCAATGGAGTAGACAAATCTACCTATAGCCTCTTATTGTTCAAATATGATATTATTTATGAACTTAATAAAAGATTAAAATGTTATTTCAGGGTTTTGCTTAGGCATAGAAGTATATACAGTCAGTGAAAAAATGATTAGACCACCCTTGCTTGCTTCAATTTCTTGTTCATTTTAATGCCTGGTACCACAAAAGGTACACTACCTGAAGAATACAATGAACACAACAATAAACGCAGCTGCTTACATAATACTTTATGTCCTTTTAGACATGCTGAAGCTTAACTGTATTCCCCAGGTATATAAGAGGCCATTTCATGTCATAAGCAGCACTGCACATGGAAAGGTGCAGTTTCCTGCTTACATACAAGCTGTAGCACAACTCAGAAATTGTCAGCTCTAACATAATGCCTAAAACAAAAGAATTATGTGAAGCCACAAAGGCAGCCATCTTGGCACTACTGGAAATTGGCATGAGTAAGAGACAGGTAGCGAAAAAATTAAAGACCTCCAGAACAGCCGTTCACTACACCAAGAGAAAACAAGCCGCACATAGTACTACCAAATTGCTAGCTGGTCGCAGCAGGAAATGTCTTTTTATCCCACATGATGACCATGCGCTCATCCGTTCCTGTGTCAGGAATTGTCGTCAGACCTCCAGGGGCCTTTTGGCAAGGACAGTTGGAAATCGACTTCTTGAAGCTGGTCTGAAGTCACACAGGGCACGGAAGAAGCCCCTCATCGATGAAAGACTGAGGAAAGCCTGGTTATTCTTTGCCGGAGATCACAAGGATTGGACCGTTGATGATTGGGTTAAGGTTCTCTTCAGTGGGGAATCCAATTTTCAGTTTATGCCCGCTCCAGCCATCTTACTGGTTAGGAGGAAGCCTAGAGCCTATCTGCTATAAGACTTTACAACATCAGCATCACTGGCTGATGTTAACATAAACTGGACTATATCATTACCACCCCAAACCATAAAATTTGCACTGACATTCTTGCACTGCACATCTCTGCACTTTTAAACTTTATCTTTATTTTTATTTTTTCTGTTAAAAATTTTTTTCACCCTTGTATATATTGTAAATAAAGCTGCTGTAACAATGTAAATTTCCCCTGGAGTGGGGAGAAATAAAGAACTTTATCTTATCTTATATTATCTTATCTTATCTTAGAGAAGCCTACAAACCAGACTGTCTTGCCTCTACAGAAAAACATGGGAGTGGGTAAGTGACGATCTGGGGTTGTTTCAGTATGGGCGGAACAGGACAAATGCAATTGTGTGAAGGGCGAATGAACCAGGTCATGTACAGGGCTACTCTTGAAAATAGTCTTCTTCCATCAGCTGGAAAACTCCTTCCTGTCACCAGTGACTGGATTTTCCAACAAGACAATGCCCCTTGCCACATAGCAAGGTCAGATAAAGCCTGGATGGAGAACCGGAACATTGGAACCATGCCTTGGCCTGCTCAATCACCAGATCTAAATCCAATTGAAAACCTGTGGAAATTCATCAAATGCAAAATGGAGAACCACAAGCCCAAACACAAAGCAAATTTGATTGAATTTGTGCAACAGGAATGGGCTGCTGTCACAGCAGAACAATGTCAGAAGCTGGTGGAGAGCATGCCAAGATGCATGGCTGCAGTCATCAAATACAATGGTTTTGCAATATACTAACTCCTGTGTGTATCATGTGACTAAAAAAGACAGAAAACATGGAAAGCCTAATAGCCCTGTTTTTGGCAGTACAATGCCATAGCTAATGACGGAAGAACTTAAGTGATTTTGGTTATTATCAAGAAAACCATGGAAAATGGCTAGATATTAGCTCTTAAATTAAACTCTTATGAGCGTTATTATATTTGTCCAAACAAATGTACCTTTAGTTGTACCTGGCATTAAAATGAACAAGAAATTAAACAAGGGTGGTCTAATAATTTTTTCCATGACGGTACATAGCATGAATTACATTATTTAACCATACCATATAACCTGCACTTCCAACTTGTAGAGCATATTCAGGCTTTGGTCTACTCATTATTGTGTCACTTTCCCAGCATTTATATATTTAATGAAAAAAAAAGTGTGTAGATTTTCACAACATCTGGTTGCGAAACTTAATATTACATCAGATGTCAGCCTCTGTAGATGGACCCACTTCTATCTATATATAAAGCGCAAATTCTAATGTCAGGAACATGCAACAATTCTTACTTTGATGGAATTATACTGGAACTTGTTTATACATATTAGGCTATATTCAATTTCTGTCAACACTGTCAGTTCTTCATCAGCACCGCCAGATGTATGTTTTGTTAAGTTTTGAAAGAAAATGCTCATTCTTAAGTCTATGTTGTTCATGTAATAAAGGCAATCTGATCTACATCCTCTTATGTTTTAAATATTTAAGGAATTGTTTTTATAATATTAAAACTAAAAATGGAGTTTGAAAATGAAAATATCTAGAAATCTGACTTTTCAGAATAGGGTGAAATCACAATTTAAGTTTACATGATGTATTTTATTACCTACCACAGTAACTAAATCCTATTACAACGTAATTCAGAACTTTAGATTCTTGTTGGACTGAAAGAATTAAAATTGTATATTTCTTAGTGTGTCTGACTGAGTTGACACAAATTAAGTTCAAAAGGGAAACATGTTTATTATTCAAAAAATGTTTTTATTTAGAACCTGTTCTTTTACATGGTTAAATAGCCAAGACTTTCTTTACAGAAATATATAACTCTAAAGAATATAGTATGAATAAAAAAAAGATTTTTAAAACCTGTTTTGTTCCAACTCTAAAGAATCAGTGAGTTAACAATTGTTACAAAAGGTAGTTTTTAATTGTGCAATAAAGATAATAATGAAGCTCTTGCCCTGAATGTGTTGATGTTTTAATGCAGCATATCTGCTATACATAACATGGACTTTTTATATTTATTTACGCTATAACAGCAGAGATGAAGTTAAAGGTGATAAATGGAACCTGTGAATACTAAAAACAAAGAATAAACTGCTGAAAGAGCTGGTCTGTGCTTTTGAAAGTGAAAGTTAAACTGGAAGTGGTTAACTGAGGCTGTCCTCTATTCAGTCTCCTTCTTCACAAACAGATGAGGTTTGTCTTCTGTTGGCTTCACTCAGAAGATCCTCACAGTGAAAATGAGACACCTGAGATGAAGACAGACATCACAGTATCAGCATCAACAGCAGAGGTTCATTTTAAAATGACCCTGGAAAGCTTTCCTATTTCATATAGTTTTACAAGACAGAAAGGCCTGTAGTCACTTTAGCTTTAGGGGAGAGGATTTTATTCTTCAGTTTATCTGTGATGCAATTTAAATGTAATTACTGTAGTGTTAATCACTACTTTGGTCATATTCTGGAAGTTTATTTTTCCAATCTACACTGCAGTAAGTAAGTTCAACAACGTGAATCAGTCATTAAACAACGTTTACGATTAGAGAGTAGATTTACTGTTTTCTCCAGTTTACCTTCAGAGACTCAGCAGATATTCAGGACTACTGACAACACAGAACCTTAACATTACTGTTTTAGTCACATTAAAGTTTTCTAAACGTCACATTAATGTGAACCAGTGTCTACACAAACAGTTTTATTAACAAAATGGTACCACATTACACTAGCACAACACACTTTAGCTGTTTACATTAAACACAACACAAACATAGTTAGCTTAATGCTGCTACATTAGCCTTAATCAGGCTACGACTGAGCAGCTAGCTCAGTTAGCATCGTTAATTCAAATTAAAACTAATATTTACTGGAAGGTAACTCTCTTCTCTGGTCAACACAGAAATAAACTCCATCGACATCTGGAGTGCATTGCACACATTATACATGACACTAAAGTTGCATATAAAGTGCATTAAAACCAGCACCAATAAGAAAATAAACATTTACTTACCGAACAGATCAGAGTCCTTTCAGTGTCTGCTGGTAGAATCAGCCGAAGGTAGAAAACTGGTTAAAACAAGCCAATGGGCAGAAAAACTATCTGTGGTTCTGCTGCTCCACCGACAAATAAACTGACAGTTATATCAGAATTAATCCAAAGGAGAAGAACAGTGTTTACGGTGAGTGTCTATCCTGCCTCATCCAGACAACCTGTCAATCATTTCAGACCACACTGTCAATTAAGTGACTTCGCAAACTTTAACTTTCTATATAAAAATTAAATATTGACATATTTTAAGATCGGCCACCTGATCTTTCGCTTTGACTATGAAAACTAATGTAAAAAAAATCTTGACCAGTAGAAAAGCAGTCTATCAAATTTTTGCTGTTCCTGTGTAGAATTGGAGTCTTTGGAGCCAGAGCTTTTTGGAGCCAGTCCCTAGCAGATGGTGTGATATTGCAGGTTTTTGACACTGCCGGGTAGGCTTCATTTTTGGAGCCAGTCGCTACGTCCATCTTTATTATACAGTCTATGGTACTGACTGAAATGTGCAGGCCGTAACAGAAGGACTTGTGAAGATTTTCCAGGATGCAGTCTTTGATGACTTGACGACAAAGTTGGTCACTGGGTGCACAATGTCTCTGTAAAACGACACTGCCAGAACTATAGCAGCTCTGGGAGACTCCCGTGTCCACATTATGCGCACTGCCCACACACTAGAGAACAGCACAAAATCAGCTGATCACAACATTCCATACTGTCAGATATTACACTGACTACACAGTCAAGCTGCTGCAGTTATACTGACAAAAAGGTAAGCAAAAACTGTGAAGGGAATGGCACTTTTTGTGGAACAG
Organism: Amphiprion ocellaris; assembly: GCF_022539595.1. NCBI lineage: Eukaryota > Metazoa > Chordata > Actinopteri > Pomacentridae > Amphiprion > Amphiprion ocellaris. The sequence goes on along the minus strand of NC_072784.1, from coordinate 24,728,059 downwards.
GGGAGGTTTCATAATACTAGATGGTCTGCATGGAGGCATTAAACACTTAAAAATATCAACACTATTTCCAGCCACGACAATGCTTTTTGGCCAACATGCTTGACAGTGGCAACATTTTGAAGACCACATCCATTAAGTTTCAGAAGGAAAAGCTGACCATTGGAGAACGTAGGAATGAACTCATGGTGGAACCCGAATATCCGAATATTTGGTCGTTGTGGTGGTATCCAAATATTAATTTTGAGATCCAATTATTCGGATCAATTAAGTTACAAGGCAGCAGACTAAAAACAAATGACAGATTTCTATTCCACTTTATTATTAGTAGGCAAGCCAAGAAGTCTGCAATCTGAGTGTTTCAATGTCAAATTCAACTGACCTGAGACTTGCTGCGTGAGTGACTGTTTCTGTGTGTGGTCAATGTGCCAACCCACCAGGATGTCCACTGTGTCCTGTGGAAAAAACACAATAATGACAGTGTGCCAGCATTAACCAAGATGTAACCTTATTTGACCTGTGTGCCTCAAACACAAAACAATACCAATGACTAACGAAATACTCACCCTGAAGTTTGTACTGAAGACATGTGGGTAGCAGCGAGCCACCTGAAGAATACACTTCACACTTTGACATAGCAGCTCAGGTGTGTCCACATTCTCCAGGATAGACTGCAAGTTGGTCATCACCAGCTGAAACACAACAAACACACAATCCAACACTTATTTGTAACCAACTGCTATTTACACTTCTTTACTAGCATGTGCTTTTCAATGAAATTTTGATGGTGGTATTAACAGATACGAGTTAATAAAAGGATCACTAGGATCACTAGTGTTTTACTATCTTGGAAGTGGTTCCTAGATGCAACTGGCTATCAAGACCCAGCCTCCGTGAGCACTTCTGTGGCAAATCTGACGCAAAAATAGATTTGAAGTCTTAATTTTGCTCCATCATTGTGAAAGTGGCTAGTTTTCTAAAAAGTGAAGTCATAGCCTGTGATTCTGTGAAAGACTGTATTTAGCCATTGACTATATGTTGGTGGACAGTATGTGCCAGGTTTACTGCCCTAACTCTGACTACCCCGTTTTTCCTAATCTTCCCTTCCCCTCCCTTGCCCCCTGTCCTGTGCACAAGCATGAACATGCACAAGCCACCCTGAAACAGTGTTGTGTGGATCAGTCTGAGCCACTTATGGTACTAGGTTGTGTACAAACAACAATTTTTTTCAGCACACTTACTAGTCAACCATTATAAGATATTTACTGAATTTGACTAAAAATGTGATGGATTAGTGTTGCTGACTCTACCTTCTCGTGAGGCCTCTGTGTGTGGTTACCTGCATGATATGAGAGAAGGCCTTCCTCTCTCCAGCAGCCTCTAAAGCATGCTGAGCTGCCACCAGGTACAACAGTTTCACCTCATCTCGGCTGCCTGAATTGAACTTGAGAAAGAGCCACTTGAAAATGTGTTCAGCTTCATAGCTGAGCACTGTGCAGAGGAGACCCAGGCAGGCTGCTGCATCCTTACGCAATTCCCACAGCAGCTTACTGCTACAATGATCAACAACACAAAGAGGAGACCACGTATGAGAGAACATATAGCAGATGGAAACCACAAACAGTAGTCACTTGTTACAATTAGGGCTGAAACGATTCGAGGTATTCAAGTAATTCAATTACTAAAATTCCTCAAGGCAAAATTCTCTGACTCAAGGCTCTGTTTAATCCACTATGTAGTGGAGACCACACGTCACTAACTGGTGCACCACGGTCCAAGTCCGGACCCAGACTTCATCCTATATGGACCAGGACCTATAATCAACAAATTATAAGGGGATATTAAGTTTGACTGGACGTTTTCAGTTTCAAACTCGTCCACACAAACAGGAGCATTTAATGCATCACTTGATTCGTTTTACACCCAAAATGAACCAATCATGTTCAGCTGCTTCAGTCAGCAGGTTGTTTTAATGGAGAACGATGAGGAACATAAAAATTTATGACGGGAAAAAGCTGCAACTGGAAACAATGTAAGACAGTAATGCTGAAAACTAGAAAACTGTTTAACATGTGTAATGTATTTAATTTACTAATCAATGTAGCTTATCATTTTTAACTTACAGCTGCACAATGAAACTATTCTATACTATAGTATAGTTAACTATTCTAACTATATTTCATATATTCAAACATGATATTGTACTGAAGTGCATTTAGGCCGGACACTCTCATAATGATCACTGTTACTGATTGAATATTCTCTGTAATAAAAACTAACAAACTAATCAGCTTTCTTGTTTGTGTTCTTTCAGCTGCAGTACCAGCAGTTTAAACGGACCAAACATATTTATGCGATTTCTACATCACCAACTAAATACATGTGGGGTTCCCACGGCTTTGAGTTTTAGTCGAATACCCCTGTACTACACTATTTACGTACAATACCCCTGTACGGTACTATATATTGACAATACACTGCAGATGTCCGCTGGTGTTCCGCTATCAGTTATTTCTGTTGCACAGTGGCTCACATCCACTTTTGATGCTATAACGTGCACGCCAAGCATGGCATTCGATTACTCGATTATCCACAAGAGTAATCAATAGAATACTCTATTACTAAAACAACTGATAGCTGCAGCCCTAATTACAATAGCTATGTGTGTTGTAATATTGTGTTTTGTTTAAGTGCAATTTTAGCCTCAGCTCTGGGCTTAACCAGGTACAGAACATCTAGTCCTTACAGCAGACTACAACCTGACAAGACAGTAGGAAAATAGCAACAACTATGTGCTGGTGGTTTTTGCAGCTGTCTGTGTATCTACAAAGCAGAATAATTTATTTATTCAATTAGTTTATCTGACCATGTCAAATGGGACCATGTACAGAAGAATATTAAACACATGGTAAAGATGCTCTGTACCAGATTACATTGTACTCGCTAGTTTCCATCTGCAGCCTCTGGAGCAGGCAAGAAAGAAATCAGAAAAGGCAGAACAAGCAGTACATCACATTAAAAAAACACATTCACACAGTTAAAAAGTCATTGCAAGGACTGTGACTGTCAGTGCTGACAGTCTTGGTCTTTCCGGATCCTTTTTTTTCTTTTTTTTTTTTTTTTTTTTTTTTAAATCAAAGCCTCAGGCAGTGGTTGCACATTAAAGTAGTTTAAGACATGAAACACTGTTGGCTTCATTAAACCTCTGATAGTCAATACACCAAGTGGTGAAAAAATCCTAACGCCATAAAATAAAACCATTAGCAGCTGATCAAAGTGTCCATATAGTAAAGACTCAACCTGCAGACAGCTGCGATGTGATAAAATATTAAATTTCATCTTATAAACTGTGACGATGTGTGACAGCCCACCTGTCTGAGGTGAAGAAAAGTTCAAATTGGCCATTTATCCATGTCAGGATAGTTTCATCATTACTGTTGCTCAGAGGGTAAATGCACACAGCTCTCTCTCTCTTTGGGGACACTATACACATACTATACTGTCTCTACGCTAATTTATAATTTACAATTATAAAAATGTAATTAAATTGCCAGCGTTGTTCTTTCATATGCAGATGTGCACAACACTCTCTCTCTCTCTGTGGAGATGTACAAATGGATCCTACTGCTGTTTGATGCTGAAAGTATTAAAAAATTCTGAGGGAATAGTTCCCAACAAGCTAGAAGAAACAAACTTTAGCTTCTCTTAACATCTTGTGGTGAGAAAAACTCAGATAACAGTTAAGTATCATTATGTCTGAATGTTGGCTGTTAGTGTCTGTTTTCATCACAGTAAGGTTTCATTGTTATGGGCATTTCATTTTGTTGCCCAATAGATTTAAATTTGTAGAGCAAAGCCAAAAAAAAGGTATGTTGTGATTTTGGTACAAAAACTCTGTATTAAGTGTCTCTGTGATGTTTTCAAACAAATATTGGTGCTGAAATGTGGAAAAATCCTGTCCTTAATCACGTCACACAACTCAAAGTACCACTGTTTGTGCGTGTCTATCTGTTAACGTACTGGTTCAGTTCATACTTGTGCATGTTCAAAGTGACATGGAAATGTTAGTCAATCCGACCTACAAACGCTGCCGGCACGACTTTGATGGATGAGCAACCAGAGTGTTCATTCAGACATGCAGCGACCTGTTAAGTTGCTGCCAGAGTAACAGAACAGGGTGCATGTCTGAACAGTGACAAAGAATCAGGCATTTTGTGCCATGGCTCTAATCAAATTAAGTCCCAATTTGGTGATCTTGTGAATGATGCATCTTTATAAACATATATTTGAAAATGAGCACAGTTTGAGTTATTACATTTTCATGTTACCTTTTGTGCTTCAATCCAACCTAAACTCGACTGAATTTTTCTTAGCTCTTTGTATCTGTTTGCTTCTCATCTACTCTCTAAGCTCACATGTACTATATTTCGACACTGCTTACATCCAAATAAAGCCGTTCTCATTTACATACCTTATTTGTTGTCAGATAAATAAGGTATGAAATAGTGACCAAATTGCAGCCCAGTAGGACAACATATTGACAAGAAGTCAGTAGCAAGCTATTGCTCTGCACTGCCAATAGCCTGATTTTATAACTGCAATGTCATCTGAAAAAAACAGATATATGCCTAAACTAAAAATGATAGCTGTTTTTTTAATGTTTTTTTTTTATTTTCAGCATTTATACATAGAAAAGCATTTCTTATATATTCTATTTTTATTTTTTTCAATAACAAACTTGAACTCTTCTCATTTAAATCTGTCCTCCATGCTTCCAACTTGGATGTTGAGATTTCTTCAGAACCAGATGCAAGCCAATTGTACATTACTGAGATCAGTCCATTTTTATGGATTAATAAAACTTGATAAAGGAAAATGTAATCCATGTGTGTAACTGCTTTTCCTGATCTGTTTTTTCTTTTTCCTTCTTTTGTCTTTGTTTGAACCCATTTCAATATTTCTTATTTTTATATCTGAATTGTCTTAATTGTTTTTACATACTTATACTATACATTTTACATTGTCTGAGTTGGTGTGCTGTCTTGGCCGGGTTGCATTCAGAAAAGAGATTTTTAATCTCAAGGGACTTCCTGGTAAAATAAAGGTTAAATAAAAAATAAAAATATTAGTTTTTTTGCAATTATTTCTTCGAGAGAAGAAAGAGCAGGAATTCCTAAGTACTGATTCTGCATAGAAGATATGAAATGCCTCAGTTGGAGATATTTAAAGAAATGTTTCACTGGAATGTTATGAATTAGAGAGACTTCCTCAAAAGTCATTAAAACCTCTTCTTTATAAATGTCTGATATTTTATTTAGGCCTTTCTTTGCCCACAGCTGAAATCCAGCATCTAGTTTGCTTGGTTTAAAAGAACCATTGCCCCAAACAGGACTGAATTGTGAAAGGGAGTCAGATATATTCATGTATTTCTTTATCTCGTACCACATGTTGATCATATTAAGCATTATAGGGTTAGCTGTTGGTTCTCTTAATTTTTTTTAGCCTAGCTGAGTACAGATTTAAGTACAAAGGATGCTGGACAGAGCTATATCAGTCCCTGCTGGAACAATTTCATCAGGGAAATAGAACATTATGGTTCTCAATTGTGCTGCCAGGCAGTACAAGTAAAGATTAGGGCATTTCAGCCTCCCTGCATCGAATGGGATGCATAACGGAGACAAGCGAATCCGAGGTTTTTTCTTATTCCATATAAATTTTGTAACGTGACGTGAGTTTTGTGAATATTCCTTCGAGTGATGCCAATGGGATATTTTGAAATAGGTAAATAAATGTAGGCAATACATTCGCCTTAAATATATTTATTCTTCCTGTAAGAGAAATGGGTAAAGACATCCATAAATCTATATAATTATATGTTGAGTCTGCTATAAGTTTGTAATTTATGGATGTTATATTTTCCAATTGAGGTGTTATTTTAATGCCTAAGTAAGTAAAATAGTTTGAGATTTTGAATGTAGATATGTGGTGACCAGGGTTTTGACTTTCGAATTCATTTAGCAGCATAAGTGCCGATTTGGACGCATTCAATTGAGATCCGGAAATTTTCCCAAACAAGCTTATTAAATCTAACAATACAGGTATGGATGTATGTCTAGTTGTTTCAGAAACAAAGTTATGTCATCCACAAAAAGAGCTATTTTGTTTTTTTTGTTGCCGATTTTATTCCCCTGTATTTGACATTGAGCTCCTATTGCAATTGCGAATGGTTCTATAGCTAAAATAAACAAAAGTGGGGATAAAGGTGAACCTTGAAGGCACTCTCTTGCTATATCAAAAGGTTTGGACACCACATCGTTTGTAATTACTTCAGCTACAGCGTTGAGATACTGTAGTTTTATCCATTTAAGAAATGTATTCCCAAATCCAAACCGGGCTATTACATTAAATAGACAAGTCCATTCGACAATATCGAAGGTCTTCTCTGTGTCAAGTGAGAAGAGAGCCATATCTTTTTCTCCTTTTTGATTATGTAGCATATTAAGGATACGTCTTACATTGTGAAACCCTCGTCTTCCTTTTATAAACCCATTTTGGTCATCCCCAACTATATTAGGTAGTACACCCTCCAGCCACGATTTTGCTGAGGATTTTTGTGTCTGTATTTATTAGGCTTATAGGGTGCATATTTTCATATTTACCGTGAGGTTTGTCAGGTTTTGGGAGCAGAATAATCATTAAAAATCTGCCACTGGGATCTTTAGTTAACCCTTCAGCATGTACGTAGTGGAATAGATTTGTGTATTAGTGTCATTACCCCCCTGGAGTTGTAAGCATAAGAGGCTGAAATAACATGTCGTAGCCACCTTTGTTTTATCTTAGTTGTTTCATTAGACATCAGATGCGTTTCCTGTAGAAACACTATCTTGGCTTTCACTTCTTTTATCCTGCTCGTAACTTGCTTTACATTTCTAAGTTTATGTAGATCTCTACAATTCCATGAAATGCATTCTACTAAAATGTCTGTCATTATTTGTCTAGTTTATTTTGGCCCAGCATGTTACTCAGATTACTATAGAAGAAAGGCTGAAAAGGCACTGAAGTCAAATAAAATTGGTACAATAATAAACAGAGAGAGATCCCCAACCCCTATATAAACAAGCCCGATTTGAACACAAGGGCACCCCCTTACCCTCCTTGGGTCTCTTCCTTGTAACACTTGGAAAAGGTCCACTCTGTGATGAGGAACCATTCTATCCTCTTACTTTACAGCTCCTGCTCTAATTGCTTACTAAAAGTAGATTCAATTCACAACTTTTATGTATGAGAACATTGCAGTTCTTATTTAACTATTATAAACTATCTTAAACTTAAATATATATTTTCACATAACTTCAACGTAAGGAATGATCAAGCTGCCTAGTACAGCTATATGTCAATAAGCCTTTTCAGTCAGTGAAAACGAAACATTTGAGTCACTTTATGACTTTAACAGTCTATAGCAGTGGGCGCAGAGGCATGTCAGGGGGACGCGAGCGACTGGGAGGAAAAGGTCCATCTACACGGAACTAACTAGCTGAACTACTGTTTTAACGTTGGCCTGTTTTTTGCGGCACACTGAAATTGCGTTTGCCCATAGACTGTAAATACGCTGGCCATTCAGACTCGGAAGTACAGACTCGCGAGAACGGGAGAACTCGGCTCAACTACTCCAATTATTTTTACCAGCGATATCAAACATACGGCCCGCAGGCCAAAACCGGCCCACCAGATGATCCATTTTGGCCCGCGGGATGACTTTACAAAGGATAAAAATTACGACATTAACTGTAAATTGGAAGTTTGTAAAACTGTAAATTTAAAAGTTCCAGATACCTGTGACTGAATGTTTTGTGTTTTTGTAGATAAACTGATCCTGGCAGCTACAATGCATGTGTAAATGATCAACTGAGGCATAATGGGCTACTGTTGAAATTGAACTTGCTTTTCTTAAGAAATTTCAGCTTTATAATGTTTTGTAAAAAGATAGTTCATTAAATGTGAAAATTATCAGAATATACTTTTTTAAAAATAAAACAAAGGGGAAAAGTTGGAGTTGTGGTTATTTATAGGTTATTATGCTGTGATTTTACTCGTGGGGCCCACTGGAGATCAGATTGGGCTTTATGTGGTCCCTGGACTAAAATAAGTTTGACACCCCTGATCTTTACTGTGAATATCTATCTATCTATCTATCTATCTATATCTATATCTATCTATCTATCTATCTATCTATCTATCTATCTATCTATCTATCTATCTATCTATCTATCTATCTATCTATCTATATATATATATATATATATATATATATATATATATATATATATATATAAAAAACCATTGACATGGGTTTTCCCTGCTAGACTTCAGGTACCGTCTATCCTAGCTCCTTGATGTATTTGTCCACATTTGCCGGTGTGTCAAAGACAGCCCTGTGATCTCCGTTGGGCAGCAGCAGTTTGGCAGGGAAGATGATTCGGTGTTTGAGAATTCCGCGGTCCCACAGCTTCTTCCTCACGTCGTCATATTGTCTTTATAATCTTATCTAGTTATCTTTGTGCATCACCTCTTTCTTTGCCCGAGCAGCTCTAAAGATGCTCTCTCTGTCCTTGTACTTCAGACACTTCACAATAAACACTCTCTGAGCCCCGTCGGGTCTTTGGCTATTCAGCATGCTCTCTCCAGAGCAGGCGGCGACACATTCAAGTTGTCCGCGATCCATTTCTCCAAGAAAGATCAGGGGTCGGAGCCTTTTCCTCTCCCAGGGATCCCCAAACCCTCCTGCACTCCAAATCTTTCTCTTTGAGCGAAAGTAGTTTCGCCGTTTTCCACCACACCTTGTAGCTTGTTAATCACATTCTCAGATGCAGATATGGACTGCTCTGCTTCGGCGATGCTGCCGCTGCATTCTTTGATGTCAGATTGAATACTTTTGACTACTGCCAGCACGCCCTCAGTTTCACCATGAAAGTCCTGTTTAAATTACTGTATAGCCTTCAAAATGTCGACAGTGGAGGAGTTAATGTTACCAGTATCACCTGTCCCCGCCATGTTTAATTCTTTGATATCACTTTCCAAAACGCGTTCTTCATTACCTCATATTTCAGTTGCCTTTTGCTTGTCCTTGTTTGCTCTTCGGCATAATTATTTGTATTATTTCTCTGTTTTACGATTATGACATTTTTTTGTTGGTTGGGATTGTTTTAGTTGTGCTGATTTCAGGATTAGCCGCAAAGCAGGAGTAAACATGACTTCTCAGCACGCCGCCATAACCGGAAGTCATGATGGCTGTATTTACATGTAAGATAGTCACTCAAAGAGATTGTTTTTTATCTCACATACGCATTCACATCTACACCCTCTGCTGTTGTGGTTTTTCTTCTTTCCGACTCTGTGCTCATTTTTGCCATATTTTAATACAGCACAATTCTCAATAAAATTGTTCTTTCTCAAATACTTTTCTAGAATGAGTTATCAGACAACAGAATCCAAATGACACAGCGACTAAATCAATGTCCAAGGTCAAGTCACTACATGGTAACTAGGCACCACTCACAAGCCATTTTTCTACCCACTGCTGTGCACTGCTAAAATTAGGATTTTATAATTGTAACACTGTTTGACGATAACTGCTGTATTTACACGTCAAATGGCCACTCACGCTGAACCTTTGAAGTGAAAGGATGTCATTCTTATTTTTTGCGTCACACAGTAAAGTGTGCCAAAGTGGCACTGAACGCCATGTGGAGCACTGAACTGTTATTCAAAAATTCATTAGTAATGTGTACACATCACTGAAAAAAGGACTGGTTGATGGTAGAACCAAGCAGCAATCTCTGGAGCTGAAAAATGACGTCAATATGCAAAAGTCAAAAGTTCATCAAATGGCCACTTGAGGCTGGCTCTATAAATATAGACACCGATATATAAATGCCCAACTTTACAGCAGAAATGACAAGTTTACAGTCTGGTACAAAAAATATTTTGCTTTCTATAGCTTCTTCCCCATAATTAATCCTGGCAATGGTTAGAACTGCAAACAAAAATTCAAGCAGCACAAACAAGAGAGTTTGCAGTGCAACATCAAAGTTTAAAGGTGGATCTGTGAAAAAGAACTATAAACAGATGTACATGTTATCAAAAAGTGAAAGATCAAAAAAGTTATTTGCAAGTTGTTATCAATACTTTTGAGAAGACTTCTTTTTGCTTTGGCATATTACATTCTCTCTCAAATTATTATTATTGTTTGATACTGACAAATTTTGTTTGATTATAGTGACACAGATCTCGTTTCATTCAAGCCATGCCTCTGAAACAGGCGGTCAGACCAACATTACCTAGGTCATGTCTTCAAAGATGAATTTCAATTACAACTTGAGAGGGTTTAGCCTCAGTGGAAAATCTACAGGCATGTGTCGATGATTAGACTGTACATTAAACTGCAATCTGACAAATAAAATACTAAATTTTATTTTGACATAAGATAATTTAAAACACTACACACTGTTCACAAGTCATAGAACAATATTTCCTTTAAATAATATATTCATGAACATATGTTTCAGGCAGACAATTCTTTAGAATGACAAATCAAACATTTAAATATCAATACCTAAAATTACCATTGGTTTGTTTTGATTGTTTGGAATAACATATTTTCTATTTGTGTTCTTGGGCTTTCTGTTGCTGGACTGGAGACAAAGGAGGACATCTGCCTTTACCTTTGTATAATAATATGCGGTCATTTGCTTATCCCGTATTCTGTAACCAATTCTGAAAGCAAACAATGTCGCAGAATAACCAAGAAGATCAAAAAGCCTTAACATTTTCTAATCAGTTCTAAGAAATTTTCACCTCAGTTCTGGCATCAAAACAGACAAAACAGTGATCTAAGGATACTTGCCGCAAAGACAGAAGGGAATACAGCTATTAACATTACTTGCAGTTATTTGAATCAGTGTGTAGAATATATTTTCATTTCCATTTTACTGCACTTGCCTGATAACCTTGCAGGACTCTTAGAATTGTTTTCTGTCTGTACCAAAAATGTTTCCTCTAGTATGTCCAGTAAAATGGAAGTTACACAAGTCCAGTGCCTGATAAACTCACACCTGATGTCTGTGTGAATGACAAAGACACTGTAAAGCACTTTGTAGAACTTAACTACTGTTAAAAAGCACCATAAAAGTGCAGATTACTTATCACACAGCCTCCTCTTACCTCTCATTCAAAATGTCATTCAAGGTGCTAAGGATGGTGTCCAACTGTTTGACCAGGATCTGTTTGAGAAAAGATGCAAATTATTAGGACAGTAAAGTGTTTGTCATTCCATAAACTATTTCAACACATTTCATTTGACATCAAATGTACACCATACCCCAGTTTGGAAAACAGATCTTTTAAGGTGAAGTAGGCTACTCTAATGCTCACCAACTGCCAACTGTCTAGTCTGTGCGTATGCTGAAAGACAATCTTGTGTTTGCACACAGTACTGGCTCTGTAAAAAGAAAACAAGCGAAGTGGTCCGAACTGATCCATACAACTCTATTCCAGCAAGTTCTGTGCTCATTATTGCTGGAACAGAGGATAGAGGAAAGGAAGAGAGGAAAGGGGGAGATATGGAGTGGGTGTGAGAGGCACAGTGAATATGTCACAAGCTAACTATATTTCTCCAGAATCACAGGCTCCATTTTTAAACAAAAACTGTGATATATTTCAGCCCATCTCAGTTTCCATCTTATTGGTACTCTATGTTAAAAGTGTAACGGTACACAAAACAAAGGGGCCATAGTTTCAATTTCTGAAAAAATTTGTAGTGTGCCAATGCCTTGCTGTTTGATTTGTCGTGCCAAGAGAGGACATTAGGGTGCACAGAATAAATGGTCTCATGAGGGGAACCATTACTGATGCTAAACTGAGAAAGAAGGACTCTGATCACCCACCAAGTCATATTAGGTCTAAGAATCAAATGGCCCAAGTTTTAATGTATAAATTGTGCAGGTAGAGAAAACTGTGACAAGCAAAACAAGCTTGAAACCTCTTTTAAAAAATATTTCATTCAGTCAAAATTGAGAGTAGATGACATCTTCCACTCAAGCCTAAACACATGGTCCAAAAGAAATCATAATCTTAATTGTAATTTCAGAAAACTTCAAATTATATCAAAACACTACAAATTACAACAATCTTCAACACTGTGTAACGGCTAGATAAGGCCAGTGTTATGATTTCTACATGCATAAAAATGCAAGAGTGTTGTGTATTTCGTCATCTCCCCAGATCCATGAGGACATCTCAGTGAACATCTGCATGCAGCTCAAAATTAGTATCTACCAGGCCACTACACTACAACCATGCTCTTGTCTCATAAAAATCAGGGGCTAGGCCTTAAAAAGTGCTTCGAAATGGAAATTATAGTAATTAGTACTCAAATCCAGTAAGCAACAACAGAGTCAACACAAATCAAAACAAAAAACATTTTTTTTGTCATTTGAACACAAGCTTGGTTTGTAATTCAAAGGAATGAAAAGAAAACTAGAGAACCTATGATTACCATGGAATTACTGCACACAGATGACAATTTTCAATGAAGAACACATAACCTAAAGCTCAACACTTACCAAATTATGACAATTTTTACTGCTTGACAAAGAACACTTGTAACAGTTACCCAAGAGAAAGCTATGTTTGTAGTGCCTGTAAATGGTATTTTACTTTAGGTTTAATTTCAACCCAATTGACAAGAAATACTAAAAACAAAATAAATAAAATGTTGTGTCATTTAAAAGGGAGAATAAGAATGCAAAGCCAAAGAGAGCAAATACCATAATTTGCATGAGAATTTGCTTTAACAGACAAGTTTGTTCTAAGGTTAGAGCGAGTTTGTTGGTCACTGTGTGTACGACTGCAGTGAGCTAAAAAGACTTGGCCCCTCTTGAATACATTGAAAATGTCCAAAATGTTGAGCCTAGATGAAGATGAGAGGCACAGTTTTAACATGATTTAAAAATAATACTAGGTGCTATTTTCATAATATAGAAGATTTGTGATGACAAAACTGAACGATGATCTGTGCAGAATCTGACTAACCACTTTGCTTTCGCCTTGGCTGATGAATTCCTTTAGTTGTTTGAGGGTGGCCAGCCTCCGGTCACGATCATCTTCCCTGGAGACTCGGCGCAGGAGGTTGGCCAGTCGAGACTCCTCTGAGTGAGCCATTCCTCTGTCTGCAACGACAAACTGACACTTTCACTCCACTATCTCTCAGTACCATCACAGGCTGCCATTATAGAATCAAAGTGCATTTCACTAATGTTTAGTGTCAAATAAACAGTGATATTTTATAAAATGCAGTTTTTTTAGTTATGAACAAAAATCAACCACAAGTGCACTGCATAATTTAAAAGGTAGATATTAGTGGGACAATGAATGACAAATTGGATTTGCATCATTTTACACTGTGCATTTGCCATCTGTGTTGGTAATTTGGATATGGGTGGGATTGTATACATGCTGACCATACATTAATTATTTTAGGCATACAACAAGCTGACTTGTTTCCTCTGTCAAGGAGGTCACGTTTTTATTATCATTTGTTGGTTTGATCATGAATGAATAAATATTTTTTTCATTCATTAATTTGGGATTTTTAATTGAATTTGAAAAGAACTAATGATACACAGATGATGTAGGCTGCATTGCACAGGTTTTATATCATCTGTCAATTCCTCCGTTCTCATTCCTAGTATTCTTGGTATAAAGACGTGTTGGAGTGGTATTATGAGGACGACACCTCAGATGTACTCATAGCTGAGGATGAGGATGCTGTTATTTGTTCCGTTCAGGCTGCCAAGCCTGGCGCTGGATAGCAATCAGGGCTAGCATGGACATGCAGTATATAAACGTGCTGGATCCTGGCTAAACATTCCTGGGCTTGCAGTAGTAACCGCCAGAGACCGCCAGATCTCGCTATGAAGGGAACAAATTGCCTCAGGCTATGGGGACAAGAGAGCTACTCCCAGTCTTGCCCCTAGCACTTACACGCAACCTTTCAGCAGCAAAGGCCCAATACAAGGGGCTTCGACACTGTGCATTCCAAGGCACAGGTGAAACTATGGAAATGATGGTGTTGCAATAATTAGATTATTTTGGACATGGTGGTTGTTCTATATGATAATTTTCAGCTACACTATAGCCTCTATGCAGCAGCACAGGGAGGAAAAGTTCTCCAGCTCTGCCTCCCTCGCAACAGGAAAACCCCCACCTCCCCCAGCCTTGCGACAGATCGCTGCTCTGCTTCACCTAGGTAGGCTGGTAGTGGAGACAACCTCACGCATATGCAGTATCAGCCTATTTTCACAACCACATTCTGCCACTAGATGGACCCACAACACAATTATTGGAGGCTCAGCAGGTTGTGTGCTAGAGGCTGCCCTCTCTCTAATGTGTGAGAGATGACTTGCATCTGGTTTGTCTGGACAACTGGTTCATGTCTTTCAAACTGAAAGATGCATATTTCCATATTTCAATCTATCCTACAAAATTTGAGGTTTGTTACACATGTGCTGTCCCTGAACACATTAAGTTTCTGTGCTGTATTGAGGCAGCCACTGCCCTGCTGTGGCAGCACGGCTTCCAGCTGGCTACATATTGGGACGACTGGCTCCTTTTGGCAGAGTCCAAGGAGGAAGCCATTTTGCACCCTCATTAAAACACCAGGTCCACTTGGGTTAAATGATAGACTCCAAAAAATTATTTATCTCAAGTACAGAAAATAATCTGCATAAAACATATGTAAAATGCTTGTAAATGCTCTACAAGGTTGTTTCTTGTACTTCCAGTTGCACAATTCAGTGCCTGTCAGGCTATGCCTTCAACTACTGGGGCTGTAACGCCATTCTGCTGGTCTGGCTTGGCTGTCTGTACATGAAAAGTTTTCCTGCCCTTGGAGGCCTCCCTCAGTTTGGACTGCAGGTCACTGCAGAATGTGTTATGGTGTTGCACTGTTGGCGACATCCAGCTTCCTGGATGGAAGTGGGAGCCCATGGGCTCCATTCTGTTCCAGAAAGTTTTCACTACAGACATGACCCTGTTGGGCTGGGATAGAATATGTTGGGCTGGTCTGATGGGTGTGTGGGGCAGAAATCTTCAACGTTTTTACAGAAATTATTTGGACCTCTCTGTGGTGTTAATCATGCTTAAATGCTTTCTTCCATTTCTCAATTCAACTGAATTTCATTTATACAGTGCCAATTACAACTCAAATTGTCTCAAGATGCGTTACAGAACCCATATGCCTGAACCCTCAGAGCAAGCCCGGTGGGTTGAGAGGGACAGAAAAGGTAGAGGGGGTGGGGAGGGAGAGGGACGGGAAAAGAGGAGAGTGGGGAACAAGGAACATATGACACAAAATTGGATACATGCATGATAAGATAGATGATACAAAGTACAAGCTAACAACTGGGTAATTGCACATTCAAGCAAAGACGACCCGTGTTCATGTATGTTAAGTGCTCCACTACAGAGTTGATTGTTTGAGCCTTGCAGTGGAACTATCAGTGAGTATGACTGCTCTTTAAGTTGTTTGAAGACACTGTGAGCATCAACGTGGTGTTTTTTGACCTTTATTTTAAGTTAAGAAACCATGCTAACAATGCTAATGCCAACCACGAAGCCAACCGCTAGCATGTCTCTAGTTCAGCTACTAAGGCTAATTTAGTTTGTTGTGGAGCCTCATATGATGTATATGTACATGTACATCGCTATTGCTGTGTTTATACTATGTTTCCCTTGCCGTGAATGCACTTTCCTATGAAGAAGGTGTGTTTATTTTGTTGACACTGTGAAATTATCATTGTTACCTGATCTATAACATGTGAGGATGAGTATGTAAAGAGTGTTTACATATTTTATTTATTTGTGACATGCACTTTTTATGTGTGTTGCAGTTTTACAATATTATAAAAGGCTAAGAAGACTTACTAAACATAACTCAACCTCAGTCAAGCCTGCTGGGTCTCTCCTTTTTTGTTCACTATCTGTCTGGAACTATGGGTGTATTCTGCCAAGACAGAATAATAAGTTTACTGTTACGGTGTAAGGCTCTGGCATTAAATATACTACATATATAGCCGGTAAGTAAGATTCAAACAGTGTGCATATCAAGTATGATAAGGGCAATGCAGAGTATATTGGTGGAACTGGGCAGCTGGAAGCAGTGGGCTCAACATCATGTTCTGGTGAGAACGCATAATACAACGATGGTGACATATCAATTGTTAGGGGGGTCCTGCGCTGACTACAGTTACACATGCTGACATTCAAACTGATTTTGTGGAGCAGCAAGTCTTTTATCTCTGAGAGCCACACAAAGTCGAGGGGATGTAAACTGGTGAAAATGGCTCAGATACCCCTGATTTGGCCAGAGTGAGGAAGCATCGCCACACTCCAATTCTGATGGCCCCACACTGGTCAGTGATGCTCGAGCTGACGGATATATATCAGTCTTCCACAGACAGCCACAGCTGCTTCCCCAACGCACGAACATGCTGTCACAGACACAGAGAGTAATATTTAACCGACACCCGGTGTGCCTAGCTCTATGGGCTTGGCCTGTGAGTGATATTTTAATTATATATCGGGAACTTTCCTCTAGAGCATCCTACAGTAGGTCTCTTTGAGTGTAAATGGAGGGTATTTGAGGAGCTGCAACAGAGGAAAGGGAACATCTCCTTTCTGCTCTGTTGGTGTGACTTTGTCATTTCTGCAGGAGATGACTGACAAACAAAAAGGTTTCTCCACAATTAAAGTCTACCTGGCTGCTATCGCAGCATGCTATGTGGGCTTTGAAAACAAGACTGCAATCCAACAATCTTTGGTCTGCCGTTTTCATTAAAGGGAAATGCGGGCTACTTAATCTTTTCTGTTTCCAGGTCACTAGCTTCCCCATGGGGCGTAGTGGTGGTTTTGGATGGGCTCCCTGGGGCCCCATTTGAACCACAGGAGGAGGTCAGCTTTAAACACCTGTCTCTGAAGACAGTCTTGCTGCTGGTTTTGACATCTGCCAGACACATCAGTGAGATTCATGTGCTCTCAGTGCATCCTTCATGCACTCAGTTTGCACCAGGGCATGTCAGGGTGTCACTAAAACCCAACCATGTCTTAGTGCCCAAGGTGGACGGCTGATGCTTCTCCATTGTTTTTTCTGACATTTTCTCCACCTCCTTTTTTTCCTCTGAGGAAAAGCAGTTGCACATGCTTTATCCAGTTTGTCCCTTGTGGATACATTTGGACAGGAAAAAGGGGTTTTGCATCCTGGTCTTGTCCACACAGGGGCAAGCCTATCATAAAGTAACAGCTCTCTAACTTGTAGGGGCAATTGGTCTTGCCTATATGTAACTTAGGCCATGCACGCTCGAGGGCTTGGGGACTCATACTAGATGCAGCCTGACAGCACCCTGGGTGCTGTTCCACCCTTTTATGCACAACATGGGTCAAAAGTGAACCATGTTCAATTGAATATGGATATATTGTGACCCATGTTGCACGTCAAAGGGTTAAAGGGGTCTCAAAACAACATATTTGATGCTACGTTATAGCGCAAGTTCCATAAAGGTAGGCAGCTCTACCTGACCACTCATGCTAGTAAGGTTGTACATGGATTTAGGGCTGTCACTAATGACAGTCGCAGTCGTTAGGGGCAGGCCTACGTGGATTACATAACCTATAGTAACCTATAGTAACCTATAGTTTCATGCTCAATTCAGCAACCAACCTGGAGCTAGGAAGACTGTGTTTCACTGTTTAGTTTTTAGCTGCCTATCCAGCCTGCATTTATTTTTATGGTACATTTATATGTTTGATGGTATTTAGGACTTTCCAGCTTGCAAAATCAAGCCTCTCATAAGACTGCATGGAAAAAAACATGTACATGTCGGCAAATTTCTGCAAGTAGTCCTACAGCTTTGTAAACTTTTCCACTCCTGAACTGAAAAACAGCCATGCATTAAAAAAAAAAAAAATCTCTCCAGGACATGCTTTTTTGTGTACAGACACATATTTGTCTGTTATCTTGACAGAGACTGAAACTGCAGCCAAAACTATTAAAGTGACAAACAATTATTTGTACTCTGTCAGGACAAACAAATCTGATTTAAGAGATAACACTTTACCAACTAAATCCTAGAGATATTTCTTGCACCATCTGACTACTGCATCCATTGGTGCTGGATCTAATCTTAAAATACCGGACATCTTTCCCAGAGCTTACCCTGCGATTTCCTCATGTCCT
Organism: Amphiprion ocellaris; assembly: GCF_022539595.1. Classification (NCBI taxonomy): domain Eukaryota; kingdom Metazoa; phylum Chordata; class Actinopteri; family Pomacentridae; genus Amphiprion; species Amphiprion ocellaris. The sequence goes on along the minus strand of NC_072784.1, from coordinate 24,709,773 downwards.
TTGAAGCTAAAGCACGGGTTCCATGCTGAAAAGGAGTCAAATCTGTTGTCACGTCATTAGGCCTCAACTCTTGCCCCAGCGACTTCCAACCAAACGCAGTATCAGAGACCCCTTGACCAGCTTCATATCCACCTATGGACACAAGCAAAATTGTATAAAACTTTTGTTTTAAAGACACACACACACACACACACGCAAAAGTTGTAGTCAGAGGTGGGAAAGAATGCTGTACAATACAAATGCTTTAAAAAATATAAATAATTGTTTACTTTCATCAACTTACAAAATGCAATGTGACTGGACAAAAATAATCTAAATCAAGTCAAAATTTGGTGTTACTACCCCTTGCCTTCAAACCAGCATCAATTCTTATAGGTGTACTTGAAACATTGTTCGTAACCGGAACAGAAACAGATGTGTAGGAGGCTTAAAATTGGGTGAGGAACAACCAAACTCTGCTATCAAAGTGAGTGTAAGTGTATATATACACACACACACACACACACGCACACACGCTCACACACATATACATTTACATATACATTTATACATATATATATATACATACATACATACATACATATACACACACACACACACACACATATATATATATTTTATATTTACACACACACACACACACACACACACACACACACACACACACACACACACACACACACATATATACAGACCTGATCAAAATCTTAAAACCAGTTGAAAAATAGCTAGAATTTACCTTTTGCACATTTGGATCTTAATGAGGTTTTAAGTAGAGCTACAATATGCAAAAGCAAGAAGAGGGAGTGAGACAAAAAGCACTTTGAAAATGTAATTTATTGAAAACAACAAGTAAACTGAAATAGGCTGTTTATCAGCTGATCAAATGTTTAAGACCACAGGCTATAAAAGCCCAAATCTGCTCAAAATTCTCATCTTCTGTCGGGCATTCACACGGTCATGCCCTCCTGATGACTAAAGCTAAGAAGCTTTCTCTTCTTGAACGTGGTTGGATCGTCGAGCATAAGCAAGGCCTCTCGCAGCGTGCCACTGCTGCTGAGGTTGGACGCAGTAAGACAGTCATTCTAAATTTTTTGAAAGATCCTGAGCATTATGGAACAAAAAAGTCAAGTGGTAGACCCAAAAAAAATTACACCTGCGCTGAGCCAGAGGATCCGATTGGCTGTCCGTCAAGACACGGGGTGGTGCTCGACCCAAATTAAGGCCCTTACTGGTGCCGACTGCAGCGCAATAACCATCAGACGGCATCTGTGGGAAAAGGGTTTCAAAAACAAAAAACGAATTCAAAGACCTCGTCTCCTACAATGCCACAAAACTGCCCGTTTAGACGTTGCCAGGGAGAATCAAACATGGGACATTGAAAGGTGGAAAAAAGTTTTATTCTCTGATGAGAAAAAATGTAACCTTGACGGTCCAGATGGCTTCCAACGTTACTGGCATGACAAGGAGATCCCACCTGAGATGTTTTCTACCCGGCACAGTGGAGGGGGATCCATCATGATCTGGGTGCTTTTTCATTCAGTGGAACACTGGAGCTTCAGGTGGTGCAGGTCGTCAAACGGCGGCTGGTTACATGCAGATGTTGCAGCAGGCATCCCTCATGACTGAGGGCCCTCGTCTGTGTGGTAACAGCTGGGTTTTTCAACAGGACAACGCTGCAGTTCACAATGCTCGCTTGACGAAGGACTTCTTCAGGGAGAATAACATCACTCTTTTGGACCATCCCGCATGTTCCCCTGATTTAAATCCCATAGAGAACATTTGGAGATGGATGGCAAGGGAAGTTTATAAAAATGGCCATCAGTTCCAGAGAGTTGATGCCCTTCGTGAAGCCATCTTCATCGCTTGGAGCAACGTTCCCACCAGCCTCCTGGAAACACTCGCATCAAGCATGCCCAAACGAATTTTTGAAGTGATTAACAAGAACGGTGGAGCTACTCATTGCTGAGTCCTACTGAGAGTAGGGCTGGGCGATAAATTTATTTTAATCGATTAATTCGACTTTGTACTTAATGTCCTCTCCCGGGGCTGCGACCTTATCGTGGTGGAGGGGTTTGCGTGTCCCAATGATCCCAGGAGCTATGTTGTCCGGGGCTTTATGCCCCTGGTAGGGTCAACCAAGACAAACAGGTCCTGGGTGAAGGACCAGACAAACAGCAGCCCAGAAGACCCCAATGAAGACTAAAAATCTTGGAACCACGAGTCCCTTGCCCGGATGCGGGTCACCGGGGTCCCCCCCTGGAGCCAGGCCCGGGGGTGGGGCTCGATGGAGAGCGTCTGGTGGCCGGGCTTCTTCCCACGGGGCCCGGCCGGGCACAGCCCGAAGAAGAGACGTGGGACCCCCCTCCAGCAGGCCCACCACCCGCAGGAGGGGCCATAGGGGTCCGGTGCCATGTGTGTTGGGCGGTGGCCAGGGGCGGGGAGCCTGGCGTACCGACCCCCGGCTACACAAGCTGGCTCTAGGGACGTGGAACGTCACCTCTCTGGCGGGGAAGGAGCCTGAGCTGGTGTGCGAGGCTGAGAAGTTCCGACTTGATATAGTCGGCCTCACCTCGACACACAGCAGGGGCTCTGGAACCAGCCCTCTCGAGAGGGGTTGGACTCTCTTCCACTCAGGAGTTGCCAATGATGAGAGGCGCCGAGCAGGGGTGTCAATACTCATTGCGCCTCGGCTCGGTGACTGTGTGTTGAAGTTTACCCCGGTGGACGAGAGGGTGGCCTCCCTTCGCCTTCGGGTAGGGGGACGGTTCCTTACTGTTGTTTGTGCCTACGGGCCGAACAGCAGTTCGGAGTATCCGCCCTTTCTGGAATCCTTGGAGGGGGTGCTGGAGAGCGCCCCTTCTGGAGATTCCATAGTTCTGCTGGGGGACTTCAACGTTCACGTTGGCAATGACAGTGAGACCTGGAGAGGCGTGATTGGGAGGAACGGCCCCCCCGATCTGAACCCGAGCGGTGTTCTGTTATTGGACTTCTGTGCTCGTCACAGATTGTCCATAACGAACACCATGTTCAGGCATAAGGGTGTCCATATGTGCACTTGGCACCAGGACACCCTAGGCAGCAGTTCGATGATCGACTTTGTTGTCGTATCGTCGGACTTGCGGCCGCATGTCCTGGACACTCGGGTGAAGAGAGGGGCGGAGCTGTCAACCGATCACCACCTGGTGGTGAGTTGTCTCCGATGGTGGGGGAGGATGCCAGTCAGACCTGGCAGACCCAAACGGATCGTGAGGGTGTGCTGGGAACGTCTGGCGGAGTCCCCTGTCAGAAGGAGTTTCAACTCCCACCTCCGGTCAAACTTCAACCATGTCCCGAGGGAGGTGGGGGACATTGAGTCCGAGTGGACCATGTTCCGTGCCTCCATTGCTGAGGCGGCCGATCGTTGCTGTGGCCGTAAGGTGGTCGGTGCCTGTCGCGGCGGCAATCCCCGAACCCGTTGGTGGACACCGGCGGTAAGGGATGCTGTCAAGCTGAAGAAGGAGTCCTACCGGGCCTTTTTGGCCTGTGGGACTCCGGAGGCAGCTGACAAGTATCGGCTGGCCAAGCGGGCCGCAGCTGCGGCTGTCGCCAAGGCAAAAACTCGGGTATGGGAGGAGTTTGGCGAGGCCATGGAAAACGACTTCCGGACGGCTTCGAAGAGATTCTGGTCCACCATCCGGCGTCTCAGGGGGGGAAAGCGGTGCACTGTCAACACTGTGTATAGTGGGGATGGTGCACTGCTGACCTCAACTCGGGACGTTGTGAATCGGTGGGGGGAGTACTTCGAAGACCTCCTCAATCCCACCGACATACCTTCTGATTCAGAAGCGGGACCTGGGGTCTCGGGGGTGGATTCTCCCATCTCTGGGGTCGAAGTCGCCGAGGTAGTTAAAAAGCTCCTTGGTGGCAGGGCCCCGGGGGTGGATGAGATCCGCCCGGAGTTCCTCAAGGCCCTGGATGTTGTGGGGCTGTCCTGGTTGACACGCCTCTGCAACATCGCGTGGACATCGGGGGCAGTGCCTCTGGATTGGCAGACTGGGGTGGTGGTCCCTCTTTTCAAAAAGGGGGACCGGAGGGTGTGTTCCAACTATAGGGGGATCACACTCCTCAGCCTCCCTGGGAAGGTCTATTCAGGGGTACTGGAGAGGAGGGTCCGCCGGATAGTCGAACCTCGGATTCAGGAGGAGCAATGTGGTTTTCGTCCCGGCCGTGGAACTGCTCTGGCAATAAGTCGAACTCGTTTCCAGTGAGAGTTGGACTCCGCCAGGGCTGCCCTTTGTCACCGATTCTGTTCATAATTTTTATGGACAGAATATCTAGGCGCAGCCAGGGTGTTGAGGGGGTCCGGTTTGGTGACCTCAGGATTCCGTCACTGCTTTTCGCGGATGATGTGGTCCTGTTGGCTTCATCATGCCAGGACCTCCAACTCTCACTGGATCGGTTCGCAGCCGAGTGTGAAGCGGTTGGGATGAGGATCAGCACCTCCAAATCCGAGTCCATGGTCCTCAGCCGGAAAAGGGTGGAGTGCACTCTCCGGGTCAGGGATGAGGTCCTGCCCCAAGTGGAGGAGTTTAAGTACCTCGGGGTCTTGTTCACGAGTGAGGGAAGGATGGAGCGAGAGATCGACCGGCGGATTGCTACGGCCTCCGCAGTAATGCGGGCGCTGTACAGATCCGTCGTGGTAAAGAGGGAGCTGAGCCGAAAGGCGAAGCTCTCAATTTACCGGTCGATCTACGTTCCTACCCTCACCTATGGTCACGAGCTTTGGGTAGTGACCGAAAGAACAAGATCGCGGATACAAGCGGCTGAAATGAGTTTCCTCCGCAGGGTGGCTGGGCTCTCCCTTAGAGATAGGGTGAGAAGCTCGGCCATCCGGGAGGATCTCAGAGTAGAGCCGCTGCTCCTCCGCGTAGAGAGGAGCCAGATGAGGTGGCTCGGGCATCTAATTAGGATGCCCCCCGGACGCCTCCCCGGTGAGGTGTTTAGGGCACGTCCCACTGGGAGGAGGTCCCGGGGAAGACCCAGGACACGCTGGAGAGACTATGTCTCCCAGCTGGCCTGGGAACGCCTTGGGGTCCCCCGGGAGGAGCTAGATGATGTGGCCGGGGAGAGGGAGGTCTGGGCTTCCCTCCTAAAGCTGCTGCCCCCGCGACCCGACCCGGACCAGCGGTAGAAAATGGATGGATGGATGGATGGACTTAATGTCGATTTGTTTTAATGAAAATCGATTTTCTCATCAACATCCGCCACCAACGCCTTCCCGCTGGGCTCCCGTAGTTCAGAGTGTGCGCCCCCCTCCCCCCCGCGCTTGATACACACACAACATGGCGGCGAGCGGTGCAGATCTAAAGGCGCGTGTCCACTAGATGCTATTTTCCCGGACGGCAACGCACCTCATCTGAAAATCGCACAGACGGCGGTCACTAGCGGACCACAACATGGTCACATGACAGCGCTGAGCAACAGCAAGCCGCTACGTGGTCACGTGACCGAGCTTTCAGCTGGACAGTCCGGCAGACAAGTCGGATAAACACAGCGGCTCGGCCGCAATTTTTCCCTTTTATTTCAAAAAACACGTCAATGAAAAGTATTTCTGAAAGCATTTGAGGCGAGAAGGTCGCCAACGCCTAGTTGGCGTTGGTAGAAGTTTGAGGACAGTTTCACGATGCGTGGAATCTCCGCATGCAGCATCCAATTTGCATAAAGTAGAAGTCAGTCTACTTTATGCAAATGAACTGCAGCCGATAAACAGCCTATTTCAGTTTACTTCTTGTTTTCAAAAAATTACTTTTTTAAAGTGCTTTTTGTCTCACTCCCCCTTCTTGCTGTTGCATATTTTAGCTCTACTTAAAACTCTCATTAAGGTCCAAATGTGCAAAAGGTAAATTCTAGCTATTTCTCAACTGGTCTTAAGATTTTGACCAGGTCTGCATATATACATATACACACACACACACACACACACACACACACACATATAAACATACATATACACACCACACACACACACACACACACACACACACACACACACACACACACACACACACACACACACACACACACACACACACACACACACACACACACACACACACACACACACACATATATATAAAGTGGTGGGATGTGATAAAAAAAATTTATCTAATTAATTACAGGTTTTGGAATTAATTACTCACAATTAATTGCAGTTTTGTCAAATAGCAATATTTGACACAATAAGTTAAGTTTTTCAATTCAAATATAATTGTGGTTGACAGTTGAATCAATGAATAGACATACACGTGATTATAATTTATTGAAAAAAAGGAAAATGGGACATATAGAAAAAAGTGATTTTGATGACTTAAAGCCTGAATTTAGTTGTTTTTTCACTGTATGGCACATAAAATCAGCATAAGTAGTTCAAGGAGCTTCAGAAAGTTGAAAATCCAGAGATTCATTCTGTTTTCATCTTATCTGGGTCTGATAAATGGTGGAATTTTGATGGTTCTTTTTATAGGAATATCAATTTTTATTTATGTAATTTTTTATAAACAAAAAGTTTATAATGAAGTTATTGAAAGAGATATTTTTGTTGTTTAGGTTCTTCCTCCTCCAAGGAGACAGAGCCTCGATGATGTAAAAACTTAAACCACAAAAATGTTTCATTTCTATTTATCTGCATTTTTCATGTGTCTGCTACATTCACAGAATACTGCAAATCTGAGTGCAATTATAGCAATTTTATTCAACATTTTGAGAATTTCTGTAACCTCAAGCACTCTCTAGAAAAGTGGTCTATTATGGGATGGCTACACCGTAAGCCGTTAGCATGACTCATAGCTAACATTAGCTCTGGTACTAACAGTAACATGTTTTACATTTAGGTGATACCGTCGGCTTGAAGTGACGCAGTGATCAGAAAACTCTTTGTTGTACAATTTGCATACAACCAGGCTTTTATCCAAGCTGCCATCGGGAAGATTTTTAAAAGGAAACTTTCAACCCAACAAGCTCAATCTGGTCTTCCTTCACAGTTCACCAGTGCCTGACTTCACTGAGTACTTCCTGTGCATCTTCTTCATAGCTACAAACAGACTTTAGGTTCATTACCGCCACCTACTGGGCTGGAGTGTTCATCAGAGTTACCGGTGTGCCACAAATGAGGGAACCGAGGAGGGTGCAATTAATCGCGCTATTATTTTTTACACGTTATTTTCGAGGTAATTAATCAAAACTGACGCGTTAAAGTCCCGGCTAATAATATATATATGTATGTATGTGTATATATATATATATATGTATGTATGTATGTATGTATGTATGTATGTATGTATGTATGTATATATATATATATATATATATATATATATATATATATACACACACACACACACACACCGTAATTTCCGGACTATAAGCAGCTACTTTTTTGTCACACTTTGAACCCTGCAGCTGATACAACGATGCGGCTAATGTATAGATTTTTACGGGTGAGCTTCATGCCGTCAATACGTTTAGCCTCGTCACATCAGACCAATGAAATTACCAAACAGGTCACAGTGAACCAATGAAACGGTTCGAATTAAATCAAACGCACTCACACTAAATTCTTCAGATCAGTAATTTTGGCTTCATGCACACACCCTCATCATGGAAAACACACAATGAAATAATGACAGTGTGAGCACTCTCACTTCTCTGCGCTTTTGACCTATCTTGGAAGGTGCTTCGTTTTTCCTGTTAGCTACGTCTCTCATGTGGAGTGCCGACAGCCGCAACGGACAGAGCTAATTAACCTTCGTTGCTAATGTTTCACTAGGCTTCTGCCTTAGAGATTTGTCTTTTTACACTAATGGTCCAAGTCAAGCTGAAGAAAAGCACAGAAAAAGCAAGCCCTGTGTGACTATTTAAAGACTTGAGAATGTTAACTAGCTGTCTAGCTATGCGCTGCAAGGGCAGCATAGCGTATGATGCAGCTTTTAAGTTAAAGGTAATCGATCTGCTTGCCGAAGAAGAAAATAGAGTTGCTGCAAGTAAGTTTGGCATCAATGAATCGATGGTGAGACGTTGGCGTTGGCAGTGTGAATAACTGACAGTGCGTTTTACTGCCCTGTTACAGGCACTGTTCGGAAAAAAGCATTTATTTAATTAAAAGTTTAAAAAATCTTTGTGTAAATATCTCATGTTACAACGTGGACACCTGCGACTTATAGACAGGTGCGGCTTATATACGTACAAAAATGTTTTTCTTTTTAAATTTAGTGTGTGTCGCTTATATTCAGGTGCGCCCAATAGTACGGAAATTACGGTATACACACACACACACACACACACACACACACATATATACACACATATATATACACACATATATGCACATATATATACATTAGGGCTGGGACATTAACGCTTTAATTTCAATTAATTAATTACCTCGAAAATAACGCGTTAAAAACAATAACGCAATTAATTGCACCCTCTTCAGCTCCCTCATTTGTGGCACACCGGTAACTCTGATGAACACTCCAGCCCAGTAGGTGGCGGTAATGAACCTAAAGTCTGTTTGTAGCCATGAAGAAGAAGCACAGGAAGCACTGAGTGAAGTCAGGCACTGGTGAACTGTGAAGGGAGACGAGATTGAGCTTGTTGGGCAGAAAGTTTCCTTTTAAAAATCTTCCCGATGGCAGCTTGGATAAAAGCCTGGTTGTGTGCAAATTGTACAACAAAGAGTTTTTTGATCACTGCGTCACTTCAAGCCGACAGGTATCACCTCAATGTAAAACATGTTGCTGTTAGCACCAGAGCTAACGTTAACTACGAGTCATGCTAACGGCTAACGGTGTAGCCATCCCATAATAGACCACTTTTCTAGACAGTGCTTGAGTTTACAGAAAGTCTTAAAATTTTGAATAAAATCACTATAATTGCACTTAGATTTGCAGTAATCTGTGAATGTAGCAGACAGACGAAAAATGCAGATGAATAGAAATGAAACATTTTTGTGGTTTAAGTTTTTACTCCGTCGAGGCTCTGCCTCCTTGGAGGAGGAAGAACCTAAACAACAAAAATATCTCTTTCAATAACTTCATTACAAACTTTTTGTTTATAAAAAAAATTACATAAATAAAAATTGATATTCCTATAAAAAGAACCATCAAAATTCCACCATTTATCAGACCCAGATAAGATGAAAACAGAATGAATCTCTGGATTTTCAACTTTCTGAAGCTCCTTGAACTACTTATGCTGATTTTATTTGCCATACAGTGGAAAAACAACTAAATTCAGGCTTTAAGTCATCAAAATCACTTTTTTCTATATGTCCCATTTTCCTTTTTTTGAATAAATTTTAAATTATAAACATATATGTCTATTCATTGATTCAACTGTCAACCACAATTTTATTTGAATTGAAAAACTTCATTATTGTGTCAAATATAGCTTTTTGACTAAACTTAAAACTGCAATTAATTGCGATTAATTCCAAAGCCTGTAATTAATTAGATTAAATTTTTTAATCGCATCCCACCACTAATATTCATATATACACACACATATATATACACATATATATATACATACATATATATATCAGTGGTTTCCTCTAGGATGTTTTTCAGCAGCGACAGAGCCGTGGCGACATAAACAAATGACATTTGACTGTAGATTTTACTTGTACAACCTATTTATTGACTGGGCAGCTGAAAATGGCTTTTTAAAGGTTGAATATTAAATTTTTTTTTTAATGTAGATATTAGCTTAATGCTATCAATAGTTTACTCACGTTAACGAGTTGGCACCAGGCCCAATTAACTGAAGCTACCTATATGTTATGTAACGTTAGTTGGTCATCAATATTTTGCTAATTACTTATTGTGTCAAATATTGCTGTTTGACAAAAATGCGACTAATTGTGATTAATTACAAAGCCGGAGCTGTCAAAATTAATGCTGATTAATCCATCACCATGATTAATCAACTTTAAATTTTTAATGCAATTAATGCATCTGCAGCACAAAATGACTTAAAATCTCTGAAACGTCTCTGGCAACGCATTTCGGGTATTTTAAATTTGATGGGTCGCTTCTATTTTACCGGCGCAGCTTTTCCAGTGTTTACGGCATTAGGTTACAAGCTCAGGAAACACACAGACCAATTAGGTACGAGTTCAGCCATCCCATGTGACCCTACTCAGCCAATGAATTGGTCTCTGCATTCCAGCCGCTGAACATCGCAGCTGACTTCAGAAAACAAGCGAGGGACAGACGAGAGGAGGATGGACAAAAAGATGAACATGAAAAGCACTCAGAGAGTGCAGTGCTCCGCCAAGACTGTTCATTCCTCAATTTGTGTATTCAGAAATCACGGCAACATAGAATCTGGCCATTTAATATAGATCGATCCACTAACTAAATAAATACAAAATTCAAAATAAATACAAAAGTGTTGTGCGTGCGTACGTTATGTAGTACAGATACCAAATTGTGTGACCGAAATATGTAGCGGGTCAAGTGAATTGATGCAGGTAACTGAAACAGCGTTCACTTGTTGTCATGGTTAAGGTGACGCCGTATCCCGCCACTATATCTTGCAATGGCAAATCCTTAACAAATCCACGGATCCAGACTATAAGCTGCATCACTGCCAAAATCTAATGAGGTGGTCCTTGTGTCATTCTGACCTTCCTTGAAAATTTCATCCAAATCTGTTAGTCTGTTTTTGAGCAATGTTGCAGATGGCCAGACAGATTCACAGACAAACGTACGTCAATAGTCACATAACTCCACCGCACTCCTTGGCAGAGTAATAAACAAATCGACACCAAGGGGAAAGTCGCCCTGCACATGTTGACTGTGTTTGGCTCAACATACAGCTGTAAGCCAGCTTCTCAACTATGAACATAATCCAAACTAAATATGGTTCCAGACTCACCAATGAGCTCCAAATGTGCTTGAGAATAACCCTGACACCGTTCAGACCACGATTCAAAATACTGGCAGCTCAGTTTTCCCATTAAGCAGCAGGGGTATAAGGGGAGTGATATAAGAGAAAAAAAAAAAACATGTAAAAGTGTTCAATTGTTTAAATTTTTTGGATATTTAGGTATCGTTAAAGATGTATATAGCCTAAGGTGGTTCAGGTTGTTCAGTCATTATTTTTCACTTTATTTTCAGATGTACAGTTATATCAAAAGTTATTTTTAAATAAATGTTGCCAAAATGTCTTTGAACCGTACTGAATTCATTTGATTTGACGGTCAGTTATTTATTACATACAGACACTAATAAAACTACCAGGTTACATCAACATATATCACACTAATTCAAGTTAGACTTTACGATGTTCCAGACCTTTGCTTTAATACATTTTCTCTGACTGGACTTCTTTGAACTTTAGTTGAATACCCCTGCGCTACACAGCACGTTGGCCCTCTTTTTGAATACAAAAAAAACCCCCAAAGACGGAACAGTCCACAAACTTACAGTAATATGAACACTCCGTGTTTAATAAACATGTTAAGTGCATATATATTTCCTTCTTTCTTGCATCTGTTTGGTCATGCAAAATGAAACGCGATTAATATGATTAAAAAATGAATAATATTGGATCACGATGAATCGAAATTAATCCACCGCAACCCTGTGATTAATCTGATTAAACCTTTTAATCCTTTGACAGCACTTACATATATATATATATTTATATATATATATATATGTGTGTAGGCATGTATGTATAATGAAAGAATAGAACAAAAAAAAATTAAGTAGGAAAAAAAACTAAATTATCTATTTAGAAACCAAAATGTATTCTAAACTTCTGACTGAAGTAGCCACCTTTGGCAGATATAACAGCTGAACACACTCATGGCATTCTTTCCACAATGGAAATCAAACATCCTTCAGGAAGTTCTTTTGAACTCTGTTGCAGAAGTTCCCATAAATGCGTGGCATTTGTAGGTTACTTTATATATAATATATAGATTTTCTTAATATTAGTTAGAAATCATCTACACAAAATGCAGTTTTTAAATGATGATTTATTGGAGATTTATTGAAAACCTATATCACCCCTGTGAAAAAGTAATTGCCCCCCTAAAACTAATAACTAGTTGGGCCACCCTTGGCAGCAACAATTGTTGTTAAATTCTTCTCTACAGATTAATTTTCATTTTGCCACATTAGATGCTTTTGAGCACAAACTGCTGAACTGATGGGTAGATATTCTCCAGGAGGATTTTATAGTAGAGAGCGGAATTCCTAACTCCATCAGTTGCGACAAGTCGTCCAGGCCCTCTGGAAGCAAATCGGCCCAAAACCATCACACTACCACCACCGTGCTTCACTGTTGACATGTTCTTTTTGTGGAATACAGTATTATAGCTTTACACCAGATTAACAGACCACTGTCTTCCACCTTTGACTCATCAGCCCACAGTATGTTATCCCAAAAGTCTTGGGGCTCATCTAGATTTTTCTATTCAAATATCAGCCTTGTCTTTATGTTCTTTGTGGTCTGGAGTGTTTGCACCTTGCAATTCTCCCATGGATGGCAATTTTTGTTCATCTGGGGTTTTTGTTTTGCGACCTCCTGGATGAGATGTCGATGTGTTCTTTTGGTAGGCTGGCCACTTCTGGGAAGGTTAACCACTGTTCCATGTTTCTTCATTTGTGGATAACTCTCACTGTGGTAAGCTGGAGTCCCAGAGCCTTAACAATGGCTTTGTAAACCTTTCCAGACTGGCAAATGCCAATGACTTTGTCTCGTATTTGTTCTTTAATTTCTTCACAAAGTGGCATCATGTGCTGCTTTCTGAGACCCTTTAGCCTACTTCACAATGCCAGACAGGTTCTATTAAGTGATGTTTAGAATGGACAAGCTTGGCAGCAATTATACATGGGTGTGGCTAGTGAAATTTAACCAGACTGCCAAATGAATTTGGTCAGTTGGTCATGTTAGCAAAGGCCTTACCTTCTTCCTGATGTGCATCTGCAGCAGTGTAGACATCACTAGACACCACTGGCTGTTCAGGGCAACTGGAGGGCAACACGTCATATGTTCCTGAACCAAGCTCTCTCGACTTCCCTGGGTCCTGGCTGGATGATATACTGTCAACTCTGAAAACATGGAGAAAAAAAAATACATGAAAGACAAAGATGTGGGGTGGGAGAAAACACATACACACAGAGAGCAGTGTATTCTCAGTGTTGCCTCTACATTCATTCAGCAGCTGCGGCCCGTCATTCCTAAATCCTAGCCGCCGCTCCTTCAAATTTCTTTTTTTTTGTTGTTGTTATTGTCACAAATACTCCACCGCCACTTGTCTCCACCTTCACAGCAGACTTCAGCACCATGTCGGGTACTCGCGAGTACTAAGGTAAACTACAGATAACTATCTTGCTCAGTATCTACTCTTTGATACGTGGGATTCATACGACGTTAATTAGTCATGAGAGTGCGGCCTTGAAAGTGACGTCACGTCAAGCATCCAGGCACCAGGTCAGAGAGTCAGAGGAGTGTCATCTTGGAAAATAGGGCAGCGACTTCCTGGAGAAAAGTTATTAGCTCAAGATAACTCATAATAGATTTTACAAGTTAAATAGATATTTGTTACATTTCGAGCTAAACAATATTTTTTCAAATCAAACAATATAATTAGAAAATCACAAAGGCTTAAATTTCAGTCTCAGTCATTCCTTCCATTTTTATGATAAGCTTAAATTTACCAGTTAAACTAGTACTGTACTTTTAACATTAGAACAGTACTAAGAACTGCTGCCTTTCTCTTGTATCAACACTGAGGGATAGAAACGTTTAAATGTCATTCAAATGATTAGCCCAAAAAAGTAACTCAGGAGAGAAAAAAAATGAACCAATAGAAAGAGGCAAAGAGAAACAAAAAGCAAGTGCACTGAAAGATTAAACAGATTTTTTTTCTGTTAGTGATGCAATGCAGTGTAGTTTTCACATTCATCGGTGAGACTGCAGACTACAATCACTGAGATGAATCTTTTTGTACTGATTCCATGTATACTTTGACTTTGCCTGCCCTTCCATGTCTAGTTAAATGTTCATAGTATTGAATGTTTTGTAGATTGGCTGCTCCCATGAAGTGACCTGTAAAATAATTTGAACCTGTTGACAGAGGCCCAACCTGATGTCTGATTTTACAAGTGTTTTTTTTTTTTTTTTTTGCTGTAAAATTGTTTCATATTGTAACTAACTGCCAGTCTCGTCATTGCAATTAATTACGGACCTGCATAGTTTTGGTCTTTGTTTAAAACTATCTACAAACTGTCTGGAGCGAGCTGTTACTCTGGACTGCACGAACTCTCGAGGAAGCTCAGAGGTGCTATGTGGTCCATGACTCTGGAATCCCAATTTAGTTTGCGATCATTTGTCACACTTTGAATACGCTGAAACCGATGTGTCTCACACATGTCAAATCAAATATTGCGGATTCCCGTGTCGACGCAGGACCTCGTGGTTGGGTAGATGCATGAGCCACCTTAAAGATCTTAACCACTTAATTTGGATTGCACTTCAGTGGGTCCTGGTACCAAAAACAAGCTTCAGTTTATTCGGCGTCGAAACTAACTGCCACACAGTGATTGCAAGTTGATAACATAATCGTAGGGTGGCGTCTTTCTCTTGTTAGCCAGCTATCGTTAGCCAGCGCGGACAGAATTGTAGGACTGCTAACCAGCTGAACTAACGCTGTAGCCCACAAATGACTGCCGCCACTAATTAATTTGTATCATCTCATGAATAAATCAAAATCTCTCTCGAGTCATTGTCGGGGCACATGGAACAGCACAGCTTTACTTATGTGGTGGTGTCCCTTGCTGTCAATTACTTATTAGCATTAACTGAGTTAGCTGCTGGCAGGCAACATTAGCATTGCTCTCTGAATAACGTTAGCGCCGGGTTCACCCGTCAGCGAGACAAGCTCAAGAACAGCCTACAGTTTTGTGACAAACTATGCCGAGATTACGTTTCGAAAGGTAATAAAGTTCAACTCTGTAGTGCTGAGGTAGAGAAACACAGACCTAATTCCCTTCCATGTGGCCACAACTCAACACAAAAGCACAGCGTAGGCCCCAAAATTCGCCGTTTTATGTGAACCATCCAACACCAAAGCATACACAGACACCAACCTGGGCTGCCAGTCGTTCCAGTTTGGCCGCAGTTTGTTTGCGCCGCTGAGCCGAGACCCTGAGGCTTTACGGCTCATTACCTTTTAGAGCGCTGCATGACCTGCTGGCAGCGGGAACCTTATCTCTCCTCGGGGTTACTTTTCACTATGATGTTTTATCAAGTCTTACAAATCGGTTAGCAACTCGTTGGTACAGCTAGCTTCCGATAGTCGTTCTTCTTCTTGATGCTTGTTAGCGGTTGACAAACATCGAAATGGCGCACTACCGCCACCTGGTGAGTGTGAATCGGAATTCTCAGAGAGAGGCTAATAAAATACGAGCAAATAGCATTCATTTTCTAAATACAGTTGCAAAACATGGATTTAATCAAACTCCGTATTATCAAGTGTTTTTGTCACATCTTCCTGAAGTGTTTTTTTCCTACTATTTAGCCTTGGATAAAATTTAATTGCCTCCTCCCTCCTCTTTCCTCCCCTTTCTTTGATGAGGCTTGCTGTAAAGCTATCTGACCATCTCTTCCTTCCACTGGTTTTGCTACCTTTCCTGAAGTCCCTACTTTATTTTAGTTACTCATGGAGACTGTCCCACTAAAGCTAAATGTAATATGAAATTGATAAAGTAGACAGAAAGTCTCTATAAAATCATTCCTAATCAGATGTTAATATCAAATAAAAACAATAGATTTAATCTTAACCGTATTTTTGCTGCTTTATGATTTAAAACATATTTACAGTATCCATAAAGTTGTTTATTAATTAGTTTTTTGCATTTATTTGCAGTGGGTGAGGTGAAGGGTTTGACTGTGTAAAAGAAACTGATAGAAGGGTATTTTTGTATTATTTTTGTTCAGGCTTTGTTTAACAGCTAACTATACTAAGATTGGTTAAGTGATGCAGTTGAATTGAACATTTTAAAGAAATATTTAACACAACATGCAGCAGCTGTATATAAATGACCGATTTGGTATGTACCTTGGCTTTGGGTCCATGTTTCTGGTAAAGCAGAAAAAATTACAAATTTATAGGATTTATAGTTTTGTCCTGTATTTTAAAAACACTCCAAAGTGTCTCATTGGCTGTGATTAACTGTTCACAATAACAAAATTTAGTTGTAACTGAATGAGATATTTAGAAGTTACAGCAGCTTAAATTGTTTTGAACTGATTTACAAAAAATTGTTATCCAGTCAAGAAACAATGATACATCCATGCATCATCTATATACTACTTTATAATGTAGAGGGTTACAAGTGGACTGGAGCCTATCCCAGCTGATTTAGGGCGAAGGCAAAGAACTCTCCGTAGAAGTCGCCAGTCCATTACAGGGCTAACACAGAAAGACAGACAACCATACACTCATACCTATGGGCCATTAAAGATTACCACTTAACTAAGCATGTCTTTGGACTATGGGAGGAAGCCAAAGCAACGGGAAGAGACTCATGCAGGCACAGGGAGACCATGCCAATGGAGCACAGAAAGCAATACTTGTTAGCTCAGTTCACAACAAATGGTGGCCCTATCCCTACATGTTTGATTGAGTGACACACTGATGTATGGGGACTTGTTCACAAGTTTCAGTATTGTAACATTTGAACTTTTAGAGGTATTAATTTTTTATTTGCATGTTGAGATATTGGTGATTTTGTGCTGTCGTCATTGAAAATTATGAACTCATTATTTATAACAGATATCAACAATCTGGGTAAAATGTGGGAGTAGCTATCATTATCTTATTCACTGACATGTTCACATACAGTAGTGTGCTTGCAGAAGTGACAAACTTGACTGTCTGTCCAGCTATTATTGGTTTCACACAGTCAAGCAGTGTATGTATATGTAGTCCCGTCTCTCCTTCTTTTGGTTTCAACTTTGTCCAGCTTACCTGCCTGTATTTCAGTCTGTCTCTCCATCCCGCCCCATTCTCCTGCATCTCTTCCATTTGTTTTTGGTTCCCTTTTGGCAGTTTTTCCTTGGTTATTCATTAGACTTCTTTTGTTGGATTTTGTTTTGGCCGTTCATATTTTTTAACCTGAACTCTCCAGCGACCTTTAGGTTGTTTCCCTGCCAGCCTCTGTTACCAATTTTTTTAAGTTTTATTACAGAAGATATTATGAGTTTAGACCACCTCCTGGCTACATGTAATTTAACAGCTGATAAGTATAAGCACTGTCTGGGCATGATACTAAACACAGTGACACAGAAGTGTAATCCAAAATACTGCTGGGTGGACGGGTGTAACCCTCATCTACTTGATGCCTGGATTGCAAACATCGATGTGCAGTTCATTTTGAATTATTGAAAACTAATAGTAAAAATGCTCAGAAGTGCATGCCTCATGCAAAAACATAAGGAAGCATTCATGTGGAGTCATATGAGCAGCATCGAAAAGTGTGAATGTATGAATGACAGCTTTGACTGACAGACCTGAGTTGGAAAAGTAGCCCTTTCTGACATATCCCTCTAAAGCAGTGGATGTATCTGGCTACCAAGAGCATTTCATCCTCAGCATGTCACAGGTATATTTCAATGCTATAAAGACAAATATGAGAAAAAGAGTAAGGAACTTGACAATGCCATCAAGAAGTAAGAGAAATACCATAGATAAGTGGTGTGATGTGGACCTTTAGTCTGAAGTCAATTGGTGTGTAATAATGAGCAAGAGCCAAGAGACGCAAACTATGAAAATCCATCCATCCATTATTTATGCATCGCTTAATCCTCATTAGGGAGGCGGAGGGTTAGAGCCTATCCCAGCTGACTTGGGGGGAAGACAGGGGGCACCCTGGACAGGTCGCCAGTCTGTCGCAATCACATTTGCATTCACACCTATGGGCAATTTAGAATAACCAATTAACCTCAGCATATTTTTGGACTGCAGGAGGATGCCGGAGTACCCGGAGAAAACCCATGCATGCACAGGGAGAACATGCAAACTCCATGCAGAAAGATCCCTGGAAGGCCGGGACACAAACCAGTGATCTTCTAACTGCAAGGCCAAATTGCTAACCTCCCCGCCACTGTGCAGCCCCAAATTATGAAAATGAACAGGAAAATGTGCTTAAGCACTGTTTCCAGGCTTAAAGAAGACAGAGCTAAAAGAGAACCCAATGCAGTGGACTTCAGTATCACATCATAATGCTATTTCTTTCCTGCCTTCCACCCCCACCTCTGTTTAGTTGGCAGCTCTCCCTCCATGTCACTCCCTGTCTGGATTCCCTGCCTCTTTCTGAAACTATTCCTCACACACCTGGACCCTGGTTTCGTCTCCATTCACTCTCCGAGGATCTACAACCTGAAAACCATTACCCAGGAATTTCTCAAGCCACACTGCACACCTCCTCAGCCCGCACTCCCTGTAGTATGCAGATTTCATGGTTTTAGTTTGCTCTCGTTGGATAGCTTAATTGTATATTTCCAGGTCTCTATTTGGGTTCTGGTGCTTATAGTTTTCTTGTGGTTTCCACATTGTTGACCAGAGCTGTGTTCACCTTGCTAAATAGCACTGTGCAGTTTCCACACAGCCTGATCTCCTTGTTGTGCCTTACATGCGCATTCTGTTCTGTAGCCTGTGTTTTTGTGTGTGTGTTGTGACATGTGCATTTGTCTAGCTCCAGTAGTTGGCGTTCATCTTTAAACTTTCCAAACCTTGTTACACTTGGTCCTGGTTAGTTCACTGTCCCTGGTTTGTTTAACTGTTTAACTATTGTCTGATATGCAGTGTTCTCTCTGTCTCTGCCTGGGTCTCTGACTCCCTGTGACAATTTCACTGGGAAAATTGTAAGAACAAAAACAGTTAATGTTGTTGCACTGGAAGAGCCATAAGGGAAAAACATCATTAAGAAATGTCGATGAACTGTAAAAGCCATAAAACAAAAAACACTGTTACACGTTAAATTGTTGCACCTCTAAATAAAAATGTAGCTGCAAAACACATAATTGTAGAAACTACATTTTATGATTAAAATTGCACTCGCTAATTTAGGGGCACCATCTCAGCTTACTGAGAAAATTATCATTTTAGACTACACTACCAGTCAAAAGTTTAGACACACCTTCTTATTTAATGGTTTTTCTTTATTTTCATGACTATTGACATTGTAGATTCTTCAAAATAGCCACCCTTTGCTTTGATTACTGCTTTACACACCCTTTGCATTTTCTTGATGTGCTTCATGAGGTAGTCACCTGAAATGGTTTTCCGACAGTCTTAAAGGAGTTCTCATAGATGTTGAGCAGTTGTTGGCCCTTTTGCCTTCGCTCTGCTGTCCATCTCATTCCAAACCATTTCAACTGAGTTTAGGTCAGGTGACTGTGGCGGCCAGGTCATCTGACACAGCACTCCATCACTCTCCTTCTTGGTCAAATAGCCCTTACACAGCCTGGAGGTGTGTTTGGGGTCATTGTCCTGTTGAAAAATAAATGGTGGTCCAACTAAACACAAACCAGATGGGATGTCATGTCGCTGCAGGATGCTGTGGTTGCCATGCTGGTTCAGTGTGACTTCAGTTTTGATTAAATCACCAACAGTGTCACCAGCAAAGCACCTCTACACCATCACACCTAGTTCTCCATGCCTCACAGTGGGAACCATGCATGTAGAGACCATCCATTCACCTTTTCTGCGTCGCACAAAGACACGGGTGGAACCAAAGATCTCAAATTTGGACTCATCAGACCAAAGCACAAATATTCCAGTGGTCTAATGTCCCTTCCTTGTGTTTCTTGGCCCAAACAAATCTTTTCTGCTTGTTGTTTTTCCTTAGTAGTGGTTTCTAAGCAGCTATTTGACCATAAAGGCTTGGTTTATGCAGTGTCCTCTGAACAGTCGATGTAGAGATGTGTCTGAACCTAGACCTCTGTGTGGCATTTATCTCTGCTCTAATCTGAGGTGCTGTTAACTTGCCATTTCTGAGGCTGGTGACTTGGATGAACTTATCCTCAGCAGCAGAGGTGACTCTTGAGCTTCCTTTCCTGAGGCGGTCCTCATGTGAGCCAGTTTTGTTGTAGCGCTTGAAGGTTTTTGCAACTGCACTTGGGCTTATATTAAAAGTTTTTGCAATTTTCCAGACTCACTGACCTTCAGTTCTTAAAGTAATGATGGACTGTCGCTTCTTTTTACTTAGCTGATTGGTTCTTGCCATGATATGGATTCTAATAGTTGTCAAATAGGGCTGTCAAGTGTGTACCAACCTGACTTCTGCACAACACAACTGATGGTCCCAACCCCATTAAGAAGGCAAGAAATCCCACAAATTAACTTTGACAAGGCACACCTGTGAAGTGAAAAACATTTCAGGTGACTACCTCATGAAGCTCATTGAGAGAATGCCAAGAGTGTGCAAAGCAGTAATCAAAGCAAAGGATGGCTATTTTGAAGAATCTAAAATATAAAACATGTTTTGACTTATTTCACTTTTTTTTTGTTTACTGCATAATTCCATATGGTGCTCATTCATAGTTTTGATGCCTTCAGTGAGAATCTACCATGTAAATAGTCATGAAAACAAAGAAAAAACATTAAATGAGAAGGTGTGTCCAAACTTTTGACTGGTCATGTATATCTTTTATTTTCTATAGAATATATTAACCTTTCATATGTCATTTTCTCCATTATTTTGCATATGTTGGATATTAGAGCAATTGGCCTATAGTTCTCTGGGTTTGTGGATTCTTTCACCATTTTACATATGGGTACAACAACTGTCTCCTTCCAGCTTTGCAGTATTATCCCTACATTCCACACTGTATAATTCTTATAAAATAGCCTTGGAAAAATCACTGAGATGGCTTATCATTAAATAATAAACTTGTTCCTTGCCTGTCTGACTTTTTGGTTTTCCTGATTGAGCGGTTTAGTTCTGACTTTGTAGATGGTATGTTTAATAGGCCATGGGTGTCTTTCTTGCACTGTAACACTGCTTTATTCCTTGCTTCCATAGTTTTCTACCTTCTGTCCCTTTTCACCCCATCCATTCTTTTTTTTGTTATCATTCTCAAGATTTGAACAATTTCTGTTTCCGTTCACTCTGTGTTACAATTTTTTTTTCGCATTTGCTTGTAGTCTTTTGCAGCCATTAAGATATTGGAAACTGTGGTTCCCTTTTTACCATTTTCAAAGCTTTATTATTATTATTAGTATTATTATTATTATTATTGCTCTGTCACATTCCTTTGTACACCCTGGTACAATCTTGTTTTTGTTCCTATCTTCCTTCTTCTGTATAGATCTTTGTAGCCTCTCGATTAACTTGACAAACAGATGAGAGTCAAAGAGTCAAATTTTTTGCTTTTCTTGATCACTAATATCCCAAAATTTCTCCCAATCTGCACAGCTGAAAGCCCATACATGTGACCGTCTGTGTTTATCCAGCCATCCATTATCTATACAATGCTTAATCGTCATTAGGGTCGCGGGGGCATTGGAGCCGATTCCAGCTGCCTTAAGGTAAAGGCAAGGAACATGATGGACAGGTCACCAGTCTATCACAGGGCTACATAGAAGCTTCTTTTCGACCAAAGAGAACCAGGTGCTAGTCTGGTTCTAGTTAAGTGCCACTGCTTTTTTGGTTCAAGTCTTGTACCTCCTCAGAACCGGTTTGTTTTTCCATTGGCAAGGAGCCAAGTTGGAGCCGCATCATTGTGTCACCGTAAAACGTCAGTACATTGCATGTGTAGCCGTTCCGCAACATTGGCACACAGTAAACATGCAAGTGCCGTTCCTTTGCAAGCCTACACTGCGGTCTAGAAACAAATAATCTGTTAGTAGCTAACCATCTTCAGCCTAGTCACAAGCAACGGCGACTACGTTTGAGAAGACAGGTAATTGTCAGAGATGTTTTGATTCTCAACAGTGGTGTGTTAGCCTTAGCTTAGCTGCTTAGCCTAGACTACGTTTGCATCCGTTACATAGCGGTTAAACAAACGCAATAAGTTGATGGTAGTATCTATGTTTATCTTTGTAGATGGTCTTAAGGTTAATTGCGAGGCAGAGGTCAGCTCTTGTCTGGGCACATCCGCGATCACGCCACTGGTGGGACACAACTGTACCGGATTTCAGCTGAAGGCTGCTGTTCTGTCCAAACTGTCATGAGACACTGACATTTTTATTGTGATATACCCTTCACTGTGGTTAGCTTTTGTTTCAATAAATTGTTTGAGATGAGGAAATCACTATTGCATGCTTCTAGTGAAATGCCCTACTTTCATGATATAATATAAACATTTTCCATGAATTTCACCTGAAAGTTGAATAACTTTTTGTGAGCAGTGTATGTAAACACGTCATGCAAGCACACCTCAATAATATATCTGCTGCAGTAGTGCAGTTTATCTAGCTTGGTGTGACAGTAAAAAAAAAAAAACAACATATGTTGCTGATATGTTTCAGACTGAAATCTGCTTGAAAAGCACAACTGATTATCTGTCAAAATGTATGTAACAGAAGTGTGCACTGAACACTGAATAAAGTCTCTGTAGATTATAGACAAAACTTGCATCTTTCATCACAAATATATTTTTATTCACCCAAAGTGCAAGAGTAAAAATACAAGTGAACTTAAATAGCTAAGAAGGAAAATAATTTACAAAAAAAGATTTTTTTTTCTAGAAAAGGCAGAAGTAGTGGACAATGCATTTTATTTCTGGGACGGTCGCTCCAGCACCATGTGTCCCATCAGTCCAACCAAGGTGTTTGAATTTCCATGCATCCTCTGGATGTTCTGGAGCATGGCAGTGGTCAGGTCTTGGTGTTTTCTGATCTGTTCCAAGAACCATTCCTCTGACCTCTCCAGATACTGCAGCAGATCCACAGTAGGGTCCCGCTTCCTTTTTCCTGCATAAAACCACCCAAAAAGGAAGTAGTTGTCAGTAATTATTTTTCTATATTCATGAATACAGTTAACTTAAATGTTGTATTTTTTGATTGTAGGATTAGCCAAAAGATAACTTATTGATCCTGTTGATGTCTGCACAGTCTAATCGGATCTTACTTGATTTGGTCTGTTGAGAGGAGGACGGCATGGATGAGCTGCAGGACAGGACCGGTGAGCTGCAGAGTAGCAGTCCTGGCAACTGGACCTCATCATCCAAGGTCAACAACTAAATAAAATGGACAAGAAATGTTGTTGATAGCATCTGTAATTTAAAACCATTTTCTCCATTAATTGATTAATTATCAATCTATCCATACAATGTTATAAAATGTTGCAAAAAATACCTGTAATAATTTCCAACAGTGCTAAATACCTTGTTTTATTTGAGCAACAACTAAAAACCACCAAAGAAATCTATGTATACGAAATGAATGCATTGAACTCCCACATCTGCAAAGCTGGAAAATCACAGAACAATCAGCATTTTCCCTTGAAATTATAAGAATAACTGCACATTACCAGTACTCTTTACTTCACTGTGTTAATTTGATCATTTAAATCAATTTTAGACTTGCATTAATGATAATGTTAACAGTTCATTGGTTCTTCAAGGGGAAATTAAATGATTACCATATAGTTTGGTAATATGATTAAATGGGCCGTTGTGTAACAACATGGGAGGTTTTGAATACAGGTCTTGTAATGAAATATTGCTGCCGCTTTTCTCAGGTTTTATCAGACGTTTCATAGCTTGTTAGTTTAGCAGCGGCTAACTGGATAGCAAACAATAGCCAACATCTGATCACTGATCCTGTGTCTGGACCACGTTAGCTGGCGTAATGTTCATAATATTGATGTGGAACTATTGTAGCTGGTGTATTCATAGTAGGCTAACAGCAGGGTGTTTGAGAAATAAAACTTACCAGGATCAGTGGTCTGTACAGCGGACTGCATCAACTCCAGCATGGCCGTTGCGTTCAGGACCCCGGCTAGAAATCACGGAATACAGCCGGTCAAAATGGAGGCTCCTTTTGGCTGACAACTACTGCATCCCACCTCCCTTTTCTGGTCCGTGTAGTCATTTTTGAGCTTTTAAAGTTTGTTGAGTTAGTCGAGGCTCCGCTTGTACCAGCTGCAGCCATCTCCCGCTGGATCATTTTGAACACCGGCGAGGTCCGAGAGGCCTAGTACTACTACTACCACCACCACTTAAAAATGGCTGTTCTATGTTTTCACCATTGATCAACTCTGGACCAGCAAAGAGTTGGTGCCTGAAAAGCACCAGTTTTTGGAGCCCCGAGCCGGTGCTCAGCTGATGGAAACTGTTACGACTGTCCAGGAGGCTCAGGCGCAGGGAATGAACAGGCAGGTTTAAATGTAAAAAGGAAGTTTTATTACAGAATCTCAAAAAAGGGTTACAAGACAGAAACTTTGGTCTTCTACCAGAGATACTACAAACCGGAAATAAATTTAAGCCCTCTGAAAATCTCCTGGTGACTACTAGAGGTGGGGACGACTAAATACAAAAACTCAAATACACTGACTCACCCAGGCAAGAAAACTTCTCAAATATAAGGAATGAAATTACAAAAAGGTTTAACTTAAAGCGAGGCAACAATTAGGAAGCCTGAATGATAGTCAATAATACCAAGACTAATTGGAAGATCGTTTCAAACCTAAAACTAACTCTAGGAACAAAAACCTGATTCAAAATCTTCAATTCACAAAAACACTAGAGACAAAAATCACAAACCTAATACTTGCTAGATTTGAGACTCAAGATTATTAATTGACTCGATTCGAAATTCAAGAACTGCTACTCAAATAAACAAAGCTAAATTCAGATTTTCTAGAACTAACTCATGAATACTAAACAAGGTGCTCGGACTGGGCTCATGACTGTAAATGGCAGGTGGATCTAGACGGATGGTTTTGAGTCTGGACAATGAATGGCGAGTTACAGCGACTGGTTAATGTGGAAGGATGCCAGGATGGAGGAAAACAGCACAGGTGAGTATTTCCCGAACGCTGAACGGAACAGGATACTGGAGGTGATGAAGAAACCAGGATGAATTGAAGCAGGAGCAGGTGGAACCAGGACTGAAATGAAGGAGGACAAACAGAGTTACCAGGAGACCGAGAACATGGAACTGTGGCTGAAGTAACAGAACTCAGTACTGGCTGTTTCACGATCCGGCGCCAAGAGGTGAGTGGCGTCTGGTTATATTGTGGCGAGAGTGGAGCTTGATTGGCAACTCTCCACCTGCTCCTGCACCAGCTGATGAAGATTGTCAATGAGAGACACCTGCCGCTGCAACTGCACTGCTGACAAACCTAAAAAGGAAAAAGAGGCAGAGAAAACAGGGAGAGGGCACTATCTAGGCCTGGCAGCTGCCAGCCTGACAGAAACACAAAGAACCGGTGCCAAGTCAGGCACTGGCTCCGAACTCGAACTGGGACCAGCTCTAACGAAAAGGGGGTAGAGACAAACAAGCTCACGCTCACATTCACACCTACAGACAATTCAGAATCACCAATAAACCGTAGCATGTTTTTGGACTGTGGGAGGGAAAAACTGTGGGAAAACCCACACATGCACAGGGAGAACATGCAAACTCAGAAACACAGCAGGATCCCAGCCCCCCTCCTTTTTCATATTCCCCTAAATTTAGGCCTACTTCAGAAACTATAAGACAGTGATCACTTCCTACTGTTGTCCCTCTAACCACTTCCCATGAGCAGACAACTGCCAGTGAATCTGATACTTGTGTGAGATCAGTGATCTGATTCTGTCTGCTCTCCTTTCAAATCCATTACCATTTCAGTCATTTGGGCATACTAGATTTTCAATGTCCATTACCTGTTCTATCACCTTTCTATTGTCATCATTGCCCTTACCCCATAATGTGCATAATGGGCATTGAAATCACCACACCATATTACTTTCTCTCCGAACTGTGCAGTGAGTTAATTTATTTGTTGTATTGAGAATTTATTACAGTGATTGTAAAAGTTAACAATTTTTATATAACTTTCTCTTCCCCATGTTTCAGTCACTACATACTCCATTTTTGTTCCTTTTCCCAGAACTCTAGATGGTATTACTTGCTTCATAAATGCTTAAACCTTCCTCCACTGCCCTACCCCCTATTTTTACGAATACTTAATAATGAAGTCTAATGCTGGTTTAAGCCATGTTTCTTGGACATGTGATTTTTTTTGGACACTTTCTAACATTTTTAATGAATCATTTGAATTCTTGAGTACAAATTATCAAGTCTTTTGTCATTAATTGTTTTTAGCAGTCGCTTCATTCTTGTTACCTCACCTCCATAAATAGTCCACTTAAGTATGTTTTAAGTATTAATTTACTGAAATACGTGTTATCACTCCCTGCACAATTTCACTCTTACCCAAGACTGCTCTATCAATCACTATTTGTTTGCAAATATTTTTAATATGCAAAGCTTTTTTTCTGTTATTCTATTTTGCATTGTATCAACAGGCTTCCATCTTTCAAAGTGTTCGCCATGTCCACCTCTCCTAGCTTCCTTTTTAATTCTCTAGACACTGCTGTTAAGCTAAGGTGGACATGTTCATCTTCCTTTCCTGAGTTCAGGGAATATTTGCGATTCTTCTCGCACAACTTGTTTGTTAACACTTCTGCTACTTTCATCTGAACTGTGTTCCTCCCAGCTCCTCAGATTACCTTCATCTCATATGTTTCCCTTGTCTTCTTACTTTGGATACTGGAGTCCAGTCATCGATATCCATATCATCATTATCATCATCATGTACAACTGAAAAGATAAAGTTAAATTTAAAATCATTCAAAAATCATTTGCAAGGGTAGCAATATTCAAATTCAACATTTTATCAACTGTAAATGCATGGAATTAAATTTTAAAATATGTTTTCTTTGTAAACACATGTTTGAATAACCAAATTCCTGAAATAAAACAAAATATTCCCAAAGGTGTTATATATGGACTGTCTAATGGGTCAGTTGCTATGTCAAGCATCACAACAAGACAACAGTGGCATCTCCAAGGAGGGGCTATTGGCCACAGCTCATCTATTACAAACTAAAATTCCTGTAAAAAAAATTTTTTTTTAGACATAGTCAGCTCAGATTATAGTAACATTAAAGTAAGTCCAACTTTTGACCAAATTTCAACAGGAGCTCCTTCCAGCTGCCTATAGGAGTCTTTTCTCTGAGTTCATTAAATATATTTCATATTCATATTTATGTGATTTGCTTTTATCTTATGAACCCTCTAGAACCCTCAGGTCTTCTGGTAGTGGCTTTTTAAATAAACCTAAAGCGAAAACAAAAATTTATGGTGAGGCAACATTTTGCTATTATGGTCCACATCTCTTGAACAGCCCTCGAAGACCTGAGAACAGCAGTTGTTTGTACTGTTTAATTGCATTTTTATATCTGTTATCTATAAAGCACTTTGTATTGTAGTTGGATGATGTTAATTTTGTCATTTCTTAATATAGAATTTTGTTACTTTTAAACCAACAACTGAATAAGGAAAGTATGGTCTTTTACCTTGACGACATGTTTCGACTGCATCTACAGTCTTCTTCAGAGCGTCATCCGACGTGTGATGACGTGTCCTTTTTATCACGTGGCCGATCTGACAGATCTGTCAGAATCTGTCAGATCGGTCATGCCCCCCGCAGTCCGGTGGTCTCTGGAGGATGGAATCCCAGGCATGCGAGAGGGTGTAGGCCCCCTCATCACGGTTCATAGAACTGCTCGCCCGCTTTTTGATCTTGATGGCATCCTTAATCCATCATCTGTATTTATTGGCCTCTGATGGTAAAATCCTCCCCTGTCCCAGTCCATGATGTGGTTGTTTCTTTTACAGTGGTCCGTGATGGCTGATTTTTTGTTTTCTTGATCAGCTTTTTCTTTTTGTGTTCTTGTGAGTTGTCCAAATGATTCCTTTTCACATTCTGTCTGGTGTTCCTTTGTTCTTGTGTTAAATGATCTACCTGCTTCTCCAATGTATGTTTTCTCACATGAGTTACATGTTGTTCAGATGATCAGTGAGTTCTTGTGTGTGTCTAGATTTTATTATTTCCAGGATGTCGTCGACGTATGATTTCCAGAGTGTTGGTCTGCAGTGTGACAGTGCTGTATGGATGGCTTTTGTTTCCAGGTCTTCCATGAAAAAGTTGCTCATTATTGCAGATAGTGGATCTCCCACTGCGAAACCTCGTTTCTGACTGTAAACTATTCCCTTGAACTGAAAATAGGTGGATTTTGCAACGAACCGGAGTAATGTGATAATGTCATCTACTGTAAGGTTTGTGCATTTTTTCAGTGTCCTGTCCTTCATGAGTTGCTCTTGTATGATGTGTAATGTGACGTCAATGGGGGTTTTTGTGATTAATGAAACTACGTCATGTGATATTTTGTACTGTGATATTGTTGAGTTCTTGTGCCAGTTGTTTTGAGTTCTTGCAGTGATGTTGTGATGTACCAAGGAGGGGTTTTGATGATGTCTACTAAAGCTTTTGAAAGGTTGTAGGTGACTGATCCCATACTGTCTACCATGGGGCGCAGTGGTGTGTCTTTTTTGTCTATTTTGGGTGTTCCATATATCCGGGGGGTAACGTTGGCTGTGGGTGTCAAATGATTGTATGCTTCCTGTGTTATCTTACTAGTTTCTAATACTGGTTGTAACAGCATTTTTAGTGTCCTTTTCTTTTGTTCTGTGGGATCTTTTCAGTATTTTGTATGTGTTCCTGTCTTCTAGCATGTTAACGGTTTTTTGTATGTGTCCGTGTCCATGATAACT
Organism: Amphiprion ocellaris; assembly: GCF_022539595.1. Classification (NCBI taxonomy): domain Eukaryota; kingdom Metazoa; phylum Chordata; class Actinopteri; family Pomacentridae; genus Amphiprion; species Amphiprion ocellaris. The sequence goes on along the minus strand of NC_072784.1, from coordinate 24,680,939 downwards.
GTGGTTCTTCCTTTATTGGCCGGTACGATAGTGATGGTCACGTAGAAAAACAAGTTACCCTCAGAGTTCAGAGACACAATCATAACATTATAACAGGAACCTTCCCAGCAACAGCAAGTTAACATTTATACGTCTGTATTCTCTATTTTTTCTCTGGTACCAGCAGAAACATCTTTCTTTCATCAGGGAGCAGCAGAAACAGTCTATGTTCAGTAGCAGCTCCCGGAGAGCCTACTGCTAAAAAAACAACTAGAGGAAACACTGTATATATATATATATATATATATATATATATATATATATATATATATATATATATGTATATGTATATGTATATGTATATGTATATGTGTGTGTGTGTGTGTGTGTGTGTGTGTGTGTGTGTGTGTGTATATATAAAGGATTTTGTTGAACTTTCCTTTTATTTCATTTTTTAAATTTTATTTTCAATCTTTTAAAGAACAATTTCAGTATGTTCATATAATTTTAATTTTGGGAACTATTGCAGCCAATGTTGCCAACTTGGCTACTTTCTCACTAAATCTGTTGACTTTCCAAAGCCTCCTGGTGACTTTTTTTGTCAAAAGCGACTAGCGACAAATCTAGCGACTTTTTCTGCCGTTTTGGAGACTCTGACATGAAAGCTCGGCTCGTTCTGTAGTTACTGTCCTCAAGCTCCTCCCCTTCATAAAGCACAAGCGGTCAGTCTCGTAACCCCACAGCTGTCCCACTGTCTGATTAGAAGAGACCCACATCACTCCGCGGCCAGACGGCAGATGAATCGCGCATGCGCAAAGTCACTGCAGATCCCGTCCTGGTGTACAGAGCGGGATATAAATGAAAACGCTTCTTCACTGTTATAGTAAAATAAATCACTGCATTCAGTCTCTAGTTCAAAAACATATTTTGGGTGTTTTATACTCGCTTTCTGTCCCTCCCACAATGTTATTCCTCTCTCCTACAACGTTGATTACAATTACATGCAAATGGGAAATTATGCAAATTAGACAATGACGTCATTTAGCGACTTCTAGCAACTTTTAGGACAACCAACAGCTACTTTCCTAACTGAGGAGTTGGCAACACTGATTGCAGCTATACTGCTATTCAATAAATCTCTTATTTTTGTACGTCTTTGCAAAACTTTTTTCCCTACCAATAAATTAATGTCATTGTAGGAAAGCCAATAGTTAACAATAACAAGTAGGTAAGTTAACCAATTATACATAATTTATATCGTACATATATGCTGAAAATAATAATAATAATAATAATAATAATAATAATAATAATAATAATAATAATAATAATAATAATAATAATTATTATTATTATTATTATTATTATTATTATTATTATTATTATTATTATTATTGTTATTACTGTGTGTGACTGGAGGGTGGGGAGTTGGGGGGTAGTATAATGGCCCAGGGGTTGACCAGTAACAACAGATATCTCAACCAATCATGACAGCTTTTTTTGGTTTTCGTGTTGTGTTTTATCCATTGGGTGTCCTGAGTAATGCCAGACAGGCAGGCCAGATGCTAATGAGTTTTTCACACCTCTGCCATGCCATCTAGGTGTGAAGTCTCATTCAACCCCTTGCCCCACACCCACCCCCCAACCCCACAAACAGGGTTCGAACTCCAGGTTTGCTGGGAAGTTGGTAGGTTTTCAGCAATTCACAGTGCCAATAATCTGGCTTTTCATGCAGTGCTTGCTTGGCCTTCAGTAGAATAAAGTCGCTTTCTTGAAGGCTTGGCTTTTTCTCCTGCCATTTGTGTCGAAGCTGCAAAGTCTTGAAGTATTCGCCTCTCCACCTGCTCCAAAAGATGTCAGCCAGGCTTTGAACTTGTTTCCACTCCTCCTTGAAGAGATCTGCTTCCTTGACGTTGCCTGGAGAAGGGGGATGTACGGAGCCTGTTTTGAGGGTCTGGAGCATTGCAAGGATGAGAGGTGATTCTAGATCTGATATGATCATGTGTCAGACATCAAACATTACAGCTCATTGTTTGGACTTGGAATGCCCTCTTGTGTGGCATGAGATGACATCCCACAGCCCAAAGACACCGACATCGGTGAACGGGTGTGTTACTTGAAGTAGTTTAGCCGGTAGGTCTCCGATCTGCTGATGCTCTGTCTTTCCTCGCAGCTTTCGACAGGTGACATATTTGAAGAGTATACTGCCAATATAGCAGATTGCGCCAACCAGCCAAAACCCAGCAGCTCCAATGGGACCTTCTGTTCGATGCTTTCCCTGGTGTTTGATGGCTTCGTGGTAGTGGCACACCAACAGGGATACAAGATAATGTCGGCTGGGAATGATAATGGGATGAGTCTTGTCTATGCCTAGACCTGACACAATCTGACCCAGTCTCAGAAGTCCATCATTGTCTATAACAGGGCGTAACTTCCACAGGCTACTGGAAAGTGGCATGTCGGACCCTGAATGACGGATCTGATGTTCTGCTGCTGTGACAAGAGTGCCGTGCTTGGAAAAGCGTTCAGAGTTTACAGCCTCTCTGATCACATGTGTGAGACTAGTTGCCACCTGGGGGTGTACCTCAGAGACACAGACAGGGTCAATCAACTCATTAGTCTCTTGAGGCTCAGATGGATGTATGGATGCATTCTGGAGAAAAGCTGGCCCTGTGAACCAAATCTGTTGACATGGATTGTGATCCACCATCAGCTGGGTTGATGTCTGTATGGACGCAACAATTGATTGTCAAATAAAGGACGATTCCGTATTTTAAGGGACGGGTGGCAACCCTAACTCCAACAGCCATTCCATCTTAAAAGAACCGCATTTCTTTTTTACTTTGGCTTGGTGAGGGGATGTACCACTGCCTGTTTGTTTTGCCATTATTATAAAGGGTCAACATAAGCAGCAGTTAGCATCATTAGCGTGTCTTCACTCCACATCGGCCACACCGCTCTGCTAGCTATAACAATGGTGGCTGAACATAAGGACGCCTGCCAATGACGTTGATTAGCTGCATAAATACGTATGTGAATCGCATCATTGGCTGGAGCAGCCAGTCACCGGTCACTCACTGACTCACATTAAAAGATAGTACAGAATGAATTGTTATGTGTTTATTTTATTTTCAATTTAGGTTGGATTATTTTTTGTGTGCAGCACAGATTTTCTGTGCGTGGAGACTGTGTCAGCATTGCACAATTGCGCATGCACGCAGCTTAGAGGGAACAGTGCTTCAGAGCATCATCAGCATAGAACTCACGCTCGATCAATCGTCTTGCGTTGCTGCCGTGGTCAGCCTCTGTTTCTTTGGCTGCTCTCCATAGACTATACATGGCCATAGCAGGGGAGGAACTGTTCCTGAAGAGGTGGACACACATCCTGTAATCTATAACAACACAGTTAAGATCGTTGTTCCTTTACCATATAAATGGAGGAAGTCCCCGTGGTCTTCTTTTACCACAAAACAGTGAATCATGTTCAGTGTCAGGGGCGATGGCTACCCGTTCATTCCTGAGCCTCATAAGTACCCCAAGCAGGCTGTTATTAAGGTCAGCACAATTTAGTCCAGCACAGATCTTCACTATATATGGATATGAGTCTCCTGAGATCTTGAAGACATTGAAGAACTTGGACCGAGCAAGAGAGCGGTTGCTCTGAACATCCAATATTGCGTACATTTTCTTGGACTCCTCTCTGCACCCAGTTGGATCCACACCGATGAGGCATATTTTAGAACATGCTCTTGCACTTAATCCTTCCCCACACACTTGTGTGCACTTTGAAGTGACCTCCTGAGAATCTACTTGTCCTGCACCCCGCCGTGCTCTGAAGTGGGTGGAAGGGGACAATTTATGGGGCTTTTCCATTAGGACCTACTCGGTGCAACTCGACAGTTTGTGAGGTTCTCCATTAGGACTAGTACCTGGTACCAGGTACTAGTACTAAAACAGTACCTGGTACCAGGTACTATTTTAGTACCTACTCGGCTGGGGTTCCAAGCAAGCTGAGGCGAGCCGACAATGTGACGTCTACAGAGTGCAGGCCACTGATTGGACAGGGAGTGACGACACACGAGAGTGACTCATGCACGAAAACCAAACCCGGCATTAAAAAAAAAAAACTCTAAACAGTGATGGTGCACTTTGCTCTTCATGGAATTCTCTGTTCTTCATAATTTTAATATGACAGCCAGACCTGTACTGTGGGCGAATGAAGAGGTCGAGACTTTCCTGTTTTTGGTGGCGGACCAAAGAATATAGAGGGAGCTGGACGGAGAAAGTTTATTAGGAGGTCTCTGAGTGGATTGCCACGGATACAGCAGGACAATGACGCAGTGTTGGGAGAAGCTGAAAAAACTCAAAAGTGACTATCAGTCCATCAAGGACCACAATGGCCGGTGTGGGTCAACCAAGACGTGTTGGAAGTGGTTTCACCATTTACTGGCACCACACCGGTGAGCAACGGGAGGGAGAGTGGCCGCAACTCCATCACTGCATTATTGGAGACGTTCGAGGACGGTGAGTGTTACGGCCACCAGTATTGGTGTGCCGTCTGGTTTCTGGGGTGATGTCCTGTTAGGCCTTTGTGTGGGAGAAGATTGCATATGTGGGTTCAGCTGTGGCTGTTTCCAGAGTCTCTCCAGGAACCCCAGCTACCGGCCATTCCAACTAACGACTCAGGAGTTGACGACCTGCACTGCAGCGTTGTTCTCCCTGCTTCCCAACCTTCCTGATTGGGCCACCCTCCAGCTCCACTCCTCCTCTAACCAATCGGACCAGCCATCACCACACCTGCAGACTAGATACCTGCAACCATGCTCTTAGTCTGGGCAGCTGGTATCTGTGACCAGTCCACCCTGGTGCCTCTCAGAGTGTTATATTGTTGGTGTTTGTGTGGTGTGTTTTGGTCTGTAGGTACTTGTGGTGGGTACCACAGACACTTTGGGCTTCTGTTGGCGGCTGCTACTTTGGTAGCAGTCTGCCAACTTAGGGAGAAGCCATTCAGTATTTTGAGTATTTGTGAACTGTGTGTTCAGTGTGAGGCACCAGTTTTGTTTAGTTCATTTTTGCACTCTTTGTATTAGTTTTTGTTAATGGTGGTGGGTTAATGGTCATTTGGTTTTATTCTGTTCTTCACCATTCTTGTGTTTTTTATTGTCACTTTTATGTTCCATTTGCTACTGAGCAATAAATTCATCTACCTTAACCAATAACACTCTGGTTATTTTGTTGCATCCAGCCAACCCCTAGAGGTTGGATCGTAACAGTGAGTGTTTTGTGACTTCAAGAAACGTTTACATTATTTATCCCATTGGTGGCAAGCTCCCTTTAAGCAAACAAGTGTATTTTGAAAGTAATATCATTGTCTCCTGTAGCAGACAATAAGTTAGCTAGTTAGCCATCAGTGCTAACTCTGTGGTCTGCTTGTATTTCATGTCACTGTTTCTTACATTTAGCTCTCAGAAGCAAATACTTCAATCAGCATGTCAACATCATTTGACCAACTAAGCTAGTGGTCTTACTGGTTTATTTTTTTCACAAGTTACAATGTCGTGTTTTTTGTGTACTTAAGTTGAGTATTTATTTCTGTCCAAGGATCCCTTTCCACATGCAAAGCCAACTCCACCTCCGTCATGGAGCCCCCAAGCTCCACTGCCTCCTCTCCAGCACCAGCAACTGCTTCCACTCCAGCACCAGCTTTGACACCTACAACATTAACATCACCCTCCAGCACGTCACAGCAACATCTTATCACTGGTAAGACATGGTAAACAGAGACCTTGGTTGATTTTCGCATTATTATTATTATTATTATTATTATTATTATTATTATTATTATTAATAATAATAATAATAATAATAATAATAATACATTTTATTTATAAAATGCTTTACAAGTAAACCAAAGATGCTGTACATAAAATACAATAAAATAAAACAAGAGTTATAAATAAAAAAGGTTAATTTAAAACACGGTGAGCATATTGCGTCACTTCCTGTTGTAGCGCTGTGTTGTGTTCTGTGACTGTTGTAGCTTATCCACTCCATCTAATTTGATATTCATTAAATCTGTGTAGCGGTAATATTTGAATCGTAACATACACTCGTTTTCTTCACGCACCCTCTCAGTACTTAATTCTAAGTTAATCTGTTATCTCTGTCCGCTAGCCTAGCACTTAGCAGTTAGCATGGCTTCTCCCTCTTCCTCTCCTTCTCTTTCCTGCTCAGTGTGTCACATGTTTAGTTACTCCTCTGCCTCCTTTAGTGATAACGATACCTGTAATAAATGCAGTCTCTTTGTAGCTTTGGAGGCGAGGCTCTCTGAATTGGAAGCGCGGCTCCGCACCATGGAAAACACCCCGCTAGCTGTTAGCCAGGCCCCCTTAGCCGGTGCGGACCGCAATAGCATAGCTGCTAGGGTAGCTTCTGCTAGTGTAGCTTCTGCTAGCCATACCCTAGCAGCTCCCGAGCAGCCGGGAAGTCAGGGTAGCTGGGTGACAGTTCGTAGGAAACGTAGTCCTAAGCTCAAACCCGCTATCCCGGCACACCACAAACCGCTTCACGTTTCTAATCGTTTTTCCCCACTCAATGACACACCCGCTGAGAAACCAACTCTGATCATTGGCAGCTCCGTAGTCAGAAACGTGAAGCTAGCGACACCAGCGACCATAGTAAAATGCCTCCCAGGGGCCAGAGCGGGCGACATAGAAGCAAATTTGAAACTGCTGGCTAAAGATAATCGTAAATACAGTAAGATTGTTATTCATGTCGGCGGTAATGACACCCGGTTACGCCAATCGGAGGTCACCAAAATTAGTGTGGCATCGGTGTGTAACTTTGCCAAAACCATGTCGGACTCCGTAGTTTTCTCTGGACCCCTGCCTGATCTGACCAGCGATGATATGTTTAGCCGTATGTCATCGTTTCGCCGCTGGATGTCTACGTGGTGTACTGCAAACGACGTTGGCTTTATAGACAATTGGAGCTCTTTCTGGGGAAAACCTGGTCTGATTAGGAGAGACGGCATCCATCCCACTTTGGCTGGTGCAGCTCTCATTTCTAGAAATATGGCTGATCTTATTAGAACTCCTAAAGCATGACAACCCAGAGTTCAGACCAGGATGCAGAGTTGTAGTCTTCCACACCTCTCTGCATTTTCCTCACAGCTGTCAACCTCTAGGAATTCAGTTAGCTTTATTGAGACTGTGTCTGTCCCCCGACCACCAAAATTCAATAAATTAAGCAAATCAAAAATAAACAAAAGACATAGTAACCATAAAAATCTAATTAAAATTAATACCACTATTTCAACTGAGCGAAGAACACAGGACATTTAAATGTGGTCTGTTAAATATTAGATCTCTCTCGTCTAAATCTCTGTTAGTAAATGATTTGATAACTGATAACCAAATTGATTTGTTCTGTTTGACTGAAACCTGGTTGCAGCAGGAAGAATATGTTAGTCTAAATGAATCAACTCCTACTAGTCATACTAACTGTCATGTTCCTTGAATCACAGGCCGAGGAGGAGGAGTGGCAGCAATTTACCTCTCTAGCTTAAAAATGAACCAGAGACCTAAACCTAGTTACAGTTCATTTGAAAATCTCACTCTCAGTCTCTCTCATCCAGATTTGAAAGCTCAGAAACCAGTTTTATTTGTTGTTGTATTATCGTCCGCCTGCTCCTTATTCTGAGTTTTTATCTCAATTCTCAGACTTTTTATCTGATTTAGTGCTCAGCTCAGATAAAGTCATTATTGTGGGTGACTTCAACATTCATGTTGACGTGGACAGTGACAGCCTTACGACTGCTTTTAATTCAATGTTAGACTCAATTGGGTTTTCTCAACATGTAAATAAACCAACTCATAGTTTTAATCATACCCTTGACCTCGTTCTGGCTTATGGCATAGAAATCAAACAGTTAACAGTATATCCCCGGAACTCTCTTCTTTCTGACCATTTTATGATAACATTTCAATTTACAACAATAGATTGTATATGTCACCGGGGGTTCAGTGTGAGCTCAGGCGCAGGAAATGAACAGTCATAAATAATGTGTAACTCAGGTTTATTGATAAATGTCCTCAGGGACAACAACAGAAATCTAGATATACAATAAACTAAAAGTAGAGCGCACTAGGCTCTGAACCTTACAGCGGCACCTTGGGGCCGGGTGGAACTGTACAGGCCCAAACTGATCCTCAACTCGCGGTGGGCAACACACAGGCGAGAATAGTCCATCTCAAGAATATTAACTAAAACCCGAAGTTATCCTTACAACGGTAGCGAGAGGTAGCTGCAACTAAAGTCTTCTCACAACACAGCGTTTCTTAAACGAGCTAAAACTAAGGCAAGACAGCTAACTCACGAAATCCGCTGGGAATGCTCCGGGCTGGCTCTCAGCGGTGATAGCCAGGGTTTGGAACGGCAACGGTTGAATGGGGGAAGGACAACCGGAGGGGGGAGTCGGCTCGGGTGAGTGTTTTCTAGCTCGAAGGGTCCAGGGTCCAGGGTCCAGTGCTTAACGGCACACACGGCAGGAACGGGTGGGTCCAGCAGCAATACGTCGTTCCTTCTTCTTCTTTCTCTTTTGTCTTCCTTTTTCCATTTTCGTTTTGTTTTACGCTCCCACAATGAGAGCTGGGTTGTGTCCGGTTTTATAGTGAGCTGGAGGAGGCTGATCCGTTTCACCCACTGAGCTGCTGATTGTGGCTGATGGGGAACACCTGTTCCCTCCTCTCCGCTGCTGGGCTGCCCTAACCGGCAGGAGGAAGGAGAGGGGAGGGCACTAACTCGGCCTGGCAGCAGCCAGCCTGACAGTATAGGAGTTAAGAATAAATATCATTACAGTAGATGTCTGTCTCACAATTCGGTGACTAAATTTAAGGAAATAATACCCTCTTTATTTAGTCCAGCACCACTTACTGATATAATAGAAGGGAAATATTATAATTTTACCCCCACAGAAGTGGATTATATTGTTAATAATGCTGCAGCCTCACTGCGTACAACACTTGATAGTGTTGCACCTGTAAAAAAGAAAGTTCTATCTCAGAGAGGACCTGCTCCTTGGTATAATTCCCAGCTGCGGACTTTAAAGCAGGCGTCCCGAAAGCTGGAAAGGAAGTGGTACTCCACTAATTTAGAGGACATTTATGTAGCTTGAAATAATAGTCTAGTAATTTATAAAAAAGCTCTTCGTAATGCCAGGACAACATATTATTCATCTTTAATAGAGGAAAACAAGAACAACCCCAGGTTTCTCTTCAGCACTGTAGCCAGGCTGACAAAGAGTCAGAGCTCTGTTGAACCTTGTATTCCTTTAGCTTTGAGCAGTAACGACTTCATGAGCTTCTTTACAAATAAAATTATTACGATTAGAGAAAAAATTAATCTGGCCCTTCCTGGAAATGTCACAGATGTATCATCGAGTACAGATACTTTAGAATTGGCTGTAAGACCAGATGGATATTTAGAATTTTTCACTCCCATACATCTCTCTGAACTAATTTCAATAGTTTCTACATCCAAACCATCGACATGTCTTTTAGATCCTATCCCAACTAGACTGTTCAAGGAGGCTTTACCTTTAATTAATTCCTCAATGTTAGATCTGATTAATCTCTCTCTAGTAACAGGCTATGTACCACAGGCTTTTAAGGTTGCTGTAATCAAACCTTTACTTAAAAAGCCCACTCTAGATCCAGATGTTTTAGCCAACTATAGACCAATTTCCAACCTCCCATTTCTCTCCAAAATTCTGGAAAGAACAGTTGCAAATCAATTATGTGAACATTTACAAAGGAATAGCTTGTTTGAAGAGTTTCAGTCAGGCTTCAGAGTGCATCATAGCACAGAAACAGCTCTGGTGAAAGTTACTAATGACCTTCTCATAGCGTCAGATAATGGACTGGTCTCTATACTTATTTTATTGGACCTTAGTGCAGCATTCGATACAATCGACCACAAACTTTTATTACAGCGACTAGAACATTCTATTGGCATTAAAGGGACAGCACTGGACTGGTTTAAATCCTACTTATCAGACAGGTTCCAGTTTGTGCATGTCAACAATGACTCTTCTGAGCATACTAGGGTTAATCATGGAGTTCCTCAGGGTTCTGTCTTAGGACCAATACTGTTCACATTATACATGCTTCCCTTAGGCAATATTATTAGGAAGCACTGTATTAATTTCCATTGTTATGCTGACGACACTCAATTGTATTTATCTATGAAGCCAAATGAAACTAATCAGCTAGCAAGACTGCAAGATTGTCTTAAGGACATAAAGGCCTGGATGACCTATAATTTCTTACTACTAAATTCAGACAAGACTGAAGTCATTGTATTTGGCCCCAAACATCTTAGAAAATTGCTTTCAAAGCATATAGTTACTCTGGATGGCATTACATTGGTCTCCAGTACTACTGTGAGGAACCTCGGTGTTATCTTTGACCAGGACATGTCCTTTAACTCGCACATAAAACAAATCTGTAGGACTTCCTTTTTCCACCTGAGAAATATTGTGAAAATCAGGAACATCCTGTCTCAGAGTGATGCAGAAAAACTAGTCCATGCATTTGTTACTTCTAGGCTTGACTACTGTAATTCCTTATTATGAGGTTGTCCCAATAGCTCTCTGAAACATCTACAGCTGATCCAAAATGCTGCAGCCAGAGTACTGACGGGAGTTAGCAAGAGAGATCATATTTCTTCTATATTGGTTTCTCTTCATTGGCTTCCTGTTAAATCTTGAATAGAATTCAAAATCCTTCTTCTGACATATAAAGCTCTTAACAACCAATCTCCATCATATCTTAAAGACCTGATAGTACCATATTATCCTAGCAGAACTCTTCGCTCTCAGACTGCAGGCTTACTTGTTGTTCCTAGAATCTCTAAAAGTAGAATGGGAGGCAGAGCCTTCAGTTATCAGGCACCTCTCCTGTGGAACCAGCTCCCAGTTTGGGTTCGGGAGGCGGACACCCTCTCTATTTTTAAGACCAGGCTTAAAACCTTCCTTTTTGACAAAGCTTATAGTTAGGGCTGACTGGGGGACCCTGACGGGGTGAGCTGGTGTTTTCATTTGCAAAACTGACTTCCCCCCTTTAGTCTGCCCCTAGTTATGCTGCTTTAGGCCTAGGCTGCTGGAGGACCTCTCTTGATGCACTGAGCCCTTCTCTAACTACCTATGTATTTACTATATATACCATTATTGCATTACATTCACTCTGTTTCTTTCTGTGTCCTTTCTCCGAGTGTCCCTGGTCCCAGAGCTGGATGCTTCAGATGTGTGGCTGTGTTTTATGGTCCTTGTGTCCCACCCCCCACCTCTCTATCTCTACCTTTACACCTCTATCTCTACCCCTCTACCTCTTCCCCTCTACCTCTATCCCTCTATCTGTATCCCTCTATCTCTACCTCTACCCCTCCATCTCTATCCCTCTACCTCTTCCCCTCTACCTCTATCCGTCTATCTGTATCCCTCTATCTCTACCTCTACCCCTCTATCTCTACCTTTCTACCTCTTCTGTCCCTCTCAACCCACCTGGCCAACAGGCAGATAGGTCCCCCCACATTAGAGCCGGGTTCTGCTCGAGGTTTTTTTCCCTGTTAAAAGGGTGTTTTCCTTGCCACTGTCGCCTTTTGGCTTGCTCTGGGGGTCAGGCATATGGGTTCTGTAAAGCGTCTCGAGACAATTTGACTGTAATTGGCGCTATATAAATAAAATTGAATTGAATTGAATTGAATAAACAGTAAATCAAATTCAAGATAAAATACAGTATCACTTAAGGAAAGCAGATCTAAAAAGGTGAGTCTTTAGAAGGGATTTAAATGTGGTGAGGTTGGTGCAGTCACGGAGGGCGTTGGGGAGAGTTCCAGAGTGTGGGGACGGCAATGGCGAAGGCTCTGTCCCCCCAGTGTCACCTGTTGGTCATGTGCGGGATGGAAAGGAAGTTTGTGTGGGATGAGCGGAGATTCCGGGGGGGGGGTGTAGGGGAGGAGCAAATCGGTAAGGTAAGAGGGTGCGAGATTGTGGATGGACTTGAAGGTGAGGAGAAGCAGTTTGTTTGGGGGTGGGGGGAGGCGGGCAATGCAGTGGTCAGTGAGGCAGAGAATACAGAAGGGGAGCATGATTTGGTGTTTCTAAAAAAGATTGGCCATTTTTCCTTGGGCAGAGGGGTGGGGAGGCTGATGTCCATGGTTATTGCTAGGTGGTCAGAGATGGAGCGATGACAGCTGGAGATGTTTAGGACTGTGAGACCAGAGGAGCAGACCAAATCGAGGATGTGTCCATGGCTGTGGGTGGGGAAATTGACATGCTGGGTGAGGTTTAGTGATTGTAGGACGTCTAGGAAGTCAGAGGCAGATTTGCTGTGAAGGTTGTCTATGTGGAAGTTGAAGTCACTGAGGATGAGGACTGAGGGAGATGTATCTGATAGCTGGGTGACAAAGTGGGAAAAGTCAGGGAGGAATGAGGGGCTTGGTTTAGGTGGACGGTAAATGATAGCAGTGACCATTGGGGTGGGACCGGGTAGTTTAAAAGCAAGGTGTTAAAAGGAGGGGGGGTTAGTTAGACCTGTTTGTGGATGACTGCGAGCCACCTCCTTGACCTTCTGGGCAGGGTGAGTTGAGGTAGGTGTATCCGGAGGGTGTGGCTTGATTGAGTGGGTAGAAGTCCAGTGGTTTGTGCCATGTTTCAGTTAGACAGCGGAAGTCCAGTTTATTGTCCAGAATGAATACTTGTAGAATGGGGCCTTTGCTGGGGACGGAGCAGGTGTTGAAGAGGGCAAAGTTCAGGTGAAGTGTGGATGTGTGATTAGGGGAAGGTTTCTGGGGACAAGGCTGTGAGGTCCGGGGAAGTGGGCGAAAGTCAGCAAGATGGCAGTTTCTGAGGGTGGGCTGCCGGGGTGCTCTGAAGCCGATGATGGTGAGGATTTGGCAACTTGTTGAATTCTGGTGGAGAGGGGGTGACAGATGGGGGAGCCAGAGGGGAGGGACAGTGGGTGCACTGACGGTGATGGAGGGGATGATGGGGGGAGTTCCAGGTGATGACAGAGGGGGGCGCTGTGGCTGGGAGGTGGTTCAGTGGGGCGTGAAGAAGAGATGGATGTAAACACTGGCACTAGTCAATCTGAAGTGTGGACGGTGTATTGTGCACCATAGTACACAACTGACTAGCTCTACATTGAACAATTATTGCAGGGGTAAACGCCTACAAGCATGGTCAGAACAGCGAGACCAACGACCAAAATTTTAATTAATTAATTAATTAATTAATTAAATTTCTTTAATTTTGTTCTTTTATTTGTAAGTGTGTGTGTGTGTGTGTGTGTGTGTGTAAAAGTCTTTGAGGCCCAAAATAATAAGACAAAAATAAAATTAATAGTAATTCAGACCTACCCTGGGTCGGTCACATGCTCTATGTAGACGTCCCTCACTGCTCTGAGGTGTCCAGACCTGCCCTGTAGCTCAGCGCTAATGCCGCTCGTCTAGAAACCAGAGACCCGAGGTAGGACTTCAAAAACTGATGGTCCGGTGAGGAGGTTTTGCAGCGGTACTCGTTTGTGTACGGTGTATTTTTGCAAGATGATTGTCAAATTGAAGTGAGCATCCCATGTGTATGTCTGACTCTGCTCACACCTCTCATAAGTTATAGCCACTAGTTAACCACACACAGCCTGCTGAGAGGATAAAGTATGCCAGGCTTCTTTTTGTTTCTGTATGTTTCTTTTGTCATGGGCAAAGTGCATCAGAGAGATGTATTATTTTACTGTCAGTGAGTTGCAGTGTGTTTCCTGTGTTTCTAGAGGCAATGAGGCAAAGGTTATGTTATTTCACTAAAACTATGTACATGCATTTTCACATAATTTTGGACTATTGCAGTATAAATACAATAACAATAATAATTAGTGATCTTTTCAACCTCTCATTTAAAGATATCAGTACTTATAACATTTGTATATACAGACAAATATAATATGCATAAATATAAAATATATAACTTTTATAACTTTGTTGTCTTGCGCAAAATGGATAGTCAAACTGAATAAAGCACAAATACAAATTTTATTATTTTTTAACTTTATTATTAGCACTACGAATAATAAAGGGCAGATTATGAATCAGTACAGTATATGTCTTGAAAAGGTATGAAATTTTAAAGCAAGGACTCCAGGAAGAGTAGCCACAGTTAAACAGTTCAGTGTCTAATGATGATCTAAATTCAACTTCAAAATAATAATTTGTCACAAATACATTACAGCACTGTGAAATGTTGCTTTTTGCTAATCCCAATCAGGGTCAGAGCACAAGGTCAGCCATAGTACAGCACCCCTGGAGCAGGAAAGGTTAAGGGCGTTGCTCAAGGGCTCGACAGTGGCCGCATCGGGGTTTGAACCACTGACCTTCTGATCAGTAGTCCTGAGACTTAACTGTTGCACCACTGCTGCCCCCCATTTGTCTTCTTATGTCCTAAATGAATGCACAATCTGAATTATGGCTTTTAGGTCAAACATAGACTGCCCCCTAACAAAGATATGAGGTGTGAACAATGATATTGTATCTCATGGTTCCATGTTACATTCTTCATGAATATGGGTTGCTGCGATTCAGCCAGTTATATTGTAAGGTATGTTTCTGTATGAGGTTTGAAATTCGTGCTCCATGTGCCCCCTTTAAACTTTGAGCACCTGCCCCTCCAAAGGTCTCTGCACGGCCCTGTGTTGCATGCTAAGTGGGTATTGCTGTTAGTGGAGAGAATTATTATTCACCTAGGCAAGTCATAAAAAAGGCAGTTCAAGACTGTCACAGTCCCACCCTGGCCCCCTGTCTGCCTTCTTCTCTCCCCTCTTCTCCTCTCTCTCTCCCCTCTTCTCCTCTCTCTCTCCCTCCTTTTCTCCTGGCTTCTCTCTTCCTCGTCTTCTCCTCTCCTCTCTCTCCTCCTCACGTCTCTCCTGTGTGCTCTCTTTCTCTTCTGCTGTCTCTCTTGGTCCCACCCCCCTCTGTGCTATGCCCCTGACTGTGCCGGTGATCGTCGGGGCTCAGTGACTCCAGCTGCGGAGGGAGCATGGCTGCATTTGATCGATCATCGGCGCCTGATAAGAACCAGCTCGTCCCTCCAGTCTCCGTCAGATCCTAGCGTCTGCTACGGTGACAAGTTACTCTGGTCATAGGTGCGCTTCATCGCACATTCTCTGGCTGAGTTGCGTTTAATCCGTGTTTGTTCTTGTTAGGATTTATTATCTCTCACAAAGGCACTGCTAGCTGAACACTGAAATGAATATCACATATGGACAATATGATAGTAATATTATTGATATTAATATTATATATAGTTTAATTAATGCATGAGTTGTGATTGACCTTTAAAGGGAGAGACTAACCACAGGTTTGAAAATATGTTGATCACAGACAGAATGAGCTGCAAAGCTACAGTTCCTTATATGTACACATTCTAAAGACATAGAGTGTCACTGCTTTGCTCCACAGCATATCCCTGTACCTAAATAAGGTACTAGCAAGCTGCACTGAAATTGCTATAACCAAAACAATCCTCCCTATGGGATACCATCAGTGCCTGCATCCCATCACTGCTAACAAAGGGGAAGAAATTCAATTCAATTTTTTTTTTCAATTCAATTTTATTTATATAGCGCCAATTACAGTCAAATTGTCTCGAGACGCTTTACAGAACCCATATGCCTGACCCCCAGAGCAAGCCAAAAGGCGACAGTGGCAAGGAAAACACCCTTTTAACAGGGAAAAAAACCTCGAGCAGAACCCGGCTCTAATGTGGGGGGACCCATCTGCCTGCTGGCCGGGCGGGTTGAGAGGGACAGAAGAGGTAGAGAGATAGAGATAGAGGGGTAGAGGTAGAGATAGAGGGATACAGATAGAGGGGTAGAGATAGAGGGGTAGAGATAGAGGGATACAGATAGAGGGGTAGCGATAGAGAGGTGGGGGGTGGGACACAAGGACCATAAAACACAGCCACACATCTGAAGCATCCAGCATCCAGCTCTGGGACCAGGGACACTCGGAGAAAGGACACAGAAAGAAACAGAGTGAATGTAATGCAATAATGGTATATATAGTAAATACATAGGTAGTTAGAGAAGGGCTCAGTGCATCCAGAGAGGTTCCCCAGCAGCCTAGGCCTATAGCAGCATAACTAGGGGCAAACTAAAGGGACGTCAAGAGGGGAAGTCAGTTGTGCAAATGAAAACACCAGCTCACCCCGTCAGGGTCACCCAGTCAGCCCTAACTATAAGCTTTGTCGAAAAGGAAGGTTTTAAGCCTGGTCTTAAAAGTAGAGAGGGTGTCCGCCTCCCGAACCCAAACTGGGAGCTGGTTCCACAGGAGAGGTGCCTGATAACTGAAGGCTCTGCCTCCCATTCTACTTTTAGAGATTCTAGGAACAACAAGTAAGCCTGCAGTCTGAGAGCGAAGAGTTCTGCTAGGGTAATATGGTACTATCAGATCTTTAAGATATGATGGAGATTGGTTGTTAAGAGCTTTATATGTCAGAAGAAGGATTTTGAATTCTATTCTAGATTTAACAGGGAGCCAATGAAGAGAAACCAATATAGGAGAAATATGATCTCTCTTGCTAACTCCCGTCAGTACTCTGGCTGCAGCGTTTTGGATCAGCTGTAGATGTTTCAGAGAGCTATTGGGACAACCTGATAATAAGGAATTACAGTAGTCAAGCCTAGAAGTAACAAATGCATGGACTAGTTTTTCTGCATCACTCTGAGACAGGATGTTCCTGATTTTCACAATATTTCTCAGGTGGAAAAAGGAAGTCCTACAGATTTGTTTTATGTGCGAGTTAAAGGACATGTCCTGGTCAAAGATAACACCGAGGTTCCTCACAGTAGTACTGGAGGCCAATGTAATGCCATCCAGAGTAACTATATGCTTTGAAAGCAATTCTCTAAGATGTTTGGGGCCAAATACAATGACTTCAGTCTTGTCTGAATTTAGTAGTAAGAAATTATAGGTCATCCAGGTCTTTATGTCCTTAAGACAATCTTGCAGTCTAGCAAGCTGATTAGTTTCATTTGGCTTCATAGATAAATACAATTGAGTGTCGTCAGCATAACAATGGAAATTAATACAGTGCTTCCTAATAATGTTGCCTAAGGGAAGCATGTATAATGTGAACAGTATTGGTCCTAAGACAGAACCCTGAGGAACTCCATGATTAACCCTAGTATGCTCAGAAGAGTCATTGTTGACATGCACAAACTGGAACCTGTCTGATAAGTAGGATTTAAACCAGTCCAGTGCTGTCCCTTTAATGCCAATAGAATGTTCTAGTCGCTGTAATAAAAGTTTGTGGTCGATTGTATCGAATGCTGCACTAAGGTCCAATAAAATAAGTATAGAGACCAGTCCATTATCTGACGCTATGAGAAGGTCATTAGTAACTTTCACCAGAGCTGTTTCTGTGCTATGATGCACTCTGAAGCCTGACTGAAACTCTTCAAACAGGCTATTCCTTTGTAAATGTTCATATAATTGATTTGCAACTGTTCTTTCCAGAATTTTAGAGAGAAATGGGAGGTTGGAAATTGGTCTATAGTTGGCTAAAACATCTGGATCTAGAGTGGGCTTTTTAAGTAAAGGTTTGATTACAGCAACCTTAAAAGCCTGTGGTACATAACCTGTTACTAGAGAGAGATTAATCAGATCTAACATTGAGGAATTAATTAAAGGTAAAGCCTCCTTGAACAGTCTAGTTGGGATAGGATCTAAAAGACATGTTGATGGTTTGGATGTAGAAACTATTGAAATGAGTTCAGAGAGATGTATGGGGGTGAAAAATTCTAAATATCCATCTGGTCTTACAGCCAATTCTAAAGTGTCTGTACTCGATGATACATCTGTGACATTTGCAGGAAGGGCCAGATTAATTTTTTCTCTAATCGTAATAATTTTATTTGTAAAGAAGCTCATGAAGTTGTTACTGCTCAAAGCTAAAGGAATACAAGTTTCAACAGAGCTCTGACTCTTTGTCAGCCTGGCTACAGTGCTGAAGAGAAACCTGGGGTTGTTCTTGTTTTCCTCTATTAAAGATGAATAATATGTTGTCCTGGCATTACGAAGAGCTTTTTTATAAATTACTAGACTTTTTTTCCAAGCTACATAAACTTCCTCTAAATTAGTGGAGTACCACTTCCTTTCCAGCTTTCGGGACGCCTGCTTTAAAGTCCGCAGCTGGGAATTATACCAAGGAGCAGGTCCTCTCTGAGATAGAACTTTCTTTTTTACAGGTGCAACACTATCAAGTGTTGTACGCAGTGAGGCTGCAGCATTATTAACAATATAATCCACTTCTGTGGGGGTAAAATTATAATATTTCCCTTCCATTATATCAGTAAGTGGTGCTGGACTAAATAGAGAGGGTATTATTTCCTTAAATTTAGTCACCGAATTGTGAGACAGACATCTACTGTAATGATATTTATTCTTAACTCCTATACAATCTATTGTTGTAAATTGAAATGTTATCATAAAATGGTCAGAAAGAAGAGGGTTCCGGGGAAATACTGTTAACTGTTTGATTTCTATGCCATAAGTCAGAACGAGGTCAAGGGTATGATTAAAACTATGAGTTGGTTTATTTACATGTTGAGAAAACCCAATTGAGTCTAATATTGAATTAAAAGCAGTCGTAAGGCTGTCACTGTCCACGTCAACATGAATGTTGAAGTCACCCACAATAATGACTTTATCTGAGCTGAGCACTAAATCAGATAAAAAGTCTGAGAATTGAGATAAAAACTCAGAGTAAGGAGCAGGAGGACGATATACAACAACAAATAAAACTGGTTTCTGAGCTTTTAAATCTGGATGAGAGAGACTGAGAGTAAGATTTTCAAATGAACTGTAACTAGGTTTAGGTCTCTGGTTCATTTTTAAGCTAGAGAGGTAAATTGCTGCCACTCCTCCTCCTCGGCCCGTGATTCGAGGAACATGACAGTTAGTATGACTAGTAGGAGTTGATTCATTTAGACTAACATATTCTTCCTGCTGCAACCAGGTTTCAGTCAAACAGAACAAATCAATCTGGTTATCAGTTATCAAATCATTTACTAACAGAGATTTAGACGAGAGAGATCTAATATTTAACAGACCACATTTAATTGTCCTGTTTCTTCGCTCAGTTGAAATAGTGGTATTAATTTTAATTAGATTTTTATGGTTACTATGTCTTTTGTTTAGTTTTGATTTGCTTAATTTATTGAATTTTGGTGGTCGGGGGACAGACACAGTCTCAATAAAGCTAAGTGATTTACTGGAGGGTGACAGCTGAGAGGAAACTGCAGAGAGGTGTGGAAGACTACAACTCTGCATCCTGGTCTGAACTCTGGGTTGTCATGCTTTAGGAGTTCTAATAAAATCAGCCATATTTCTAGAAATGAGAGCTGCACCAGCCAACGTGGGATGGATGCCGTCTCTCCTAATCAGACCAGGTTTTCCCCAGAAAGAGCTCCAATTGTCTATAAAGCCAACGTCGTTTGCAGTACACCACGTAGACGACCAGCGGCGAAACGATGCCATACGGCTAAACATATCATCGCTTATCAGATCAGGCAGGGGTCCAGAGAAAACTACGGAGTCCGACATGGTTTTGGCAAAGTTACACACCGATGCCACACTAACTTTGGTGACCTCCGATTGGCGTAACCGGGTGTCATTACCGCCGACATGAATAACAATCTTACTGTATTTACGATTATCTTTAGCCAGCAGTTTCAAATTTGCTTCTATGTCGCCCGCTCTGGCTCCTGGGAGGCATTTTACTATGGTCGCTGGTGTCGCTAGCTTCACGTTTCTGACTACGGAGCTGCCAATGATCAGAGTTGGTTTCTCAGCGGGTGTGTCGTTGAGTGGGGAAAAACGATTAGAAACGTGAAGCGGTTTGTGGTGTGCCGGGACAGCGGGCTTGAGCTTAGGACTACGTTTCCTACGAACTGTCACCCAGCTACCCTGACTTCCCGGCTGCTCGGGAGCTGCTAGGGTACGGCTAGCAGAAGCTACACTAGCAGCTATATTATTGCGGTCCGCACCGGCTAAGGGAGCCTGGCTAACAGCTAGCGGGGTGTTTTCCATGGTGCGGAGCCGCGCTTCCAATTCAGAGAGCCTCGCCTCCAAAGCTACAAACAGACTGCATTTATTACAGGTATCATTATCACTAAAGGAGGCAGAGGAGTAACTAAACATGTGACACACTGAGCAGGAAAGAGAAGGAGAGGAAGAGGGAGAAGCCATGCTAATTGCTAAGTGCTAGGCTAGCGGACAGAGATAACAGATTAACTTAGAATTAAGTACTGAGAGGGTGCGTTAAGAAAACGAGTGTATGTTACGATTCAAATATTACCGCTACACACAGATTTAATGAATATCAAATTAGATGGAGTGGATAAGCTACAACATTCACAGAACACAACACAGCGCTACAACAGGAAGTGACGCAATACGCTCACCGTAACGTCAGACGTCAGCAGGGAGAAACATCCAAGAGGCTTACCATTCAGTGGGACGGAAGAAATGACAGGTAAAGTCTTAGAAAGGAGGGTTCTTTTCACAGGGTGCGTCTCTTGTGGATTGGATGAATCGTGTGCCAAGAGACATGGACATACACTATATTGCCAAAAGTATTCGTTCACCTGCCTTGACGCGCATATGAACATAAGTGACATCCCATTCCTAATCCATAGGGTTCAATATGACGTCAGTCCACCCTTTGCAGCTATAACAGCTTCAACTCTTCTCGGAAGGCTGTCCACAAGGTTTAGGAGTGTGTTTATGGGAATTCTTGACCATTCTTCCAGAAGCGCATTTGTGAGGTCACGCACTGATGTTGGACAAGAAGGCCTGGCTCTCAGTCTCCTCTCTAATTCATCCCAAAGGTGTTCTGTCGGGTTGAGGTCAGGACTCTGTGCAGGCCAGTCAAGTTCATCCACACCAGACTCTGTCATCCATGTCTTTATGGACCTTGCTTTGTGCACTGGTGCACAGTCATGTTGGAAGAGGAAGGGACCAGCTCCAAACTGTTCCCACAAAGTTGGGGGCATGGAATTGTCCAAAATGTCTTGGTATGCTGAAGCATTCAGAGTTCCTTTCACTGGAACTAAGGGGCCAAGCCCAGCTCCTGAAAAACAACCCCACACCATAATCCCCCCTCCACCAAACTATACACTTGGCACAATGCAGTCCGACAAGTATCGTTCTCCTGGCAACTGCCAAACCCAGACTCTTCCATCAGATGGAGAAGCGCGATTCGTCACTCCAGAGAACACGTCTCCACTGCTCTAGAGTCCAGTGGAGGCGTGCTTTACACCACTGCATCCGACGCTTTGCATTGCACTTGGTGATGTATGGCTTGGATGCAGCTGCTTGGCCATGGAAACCCATTCCATGAAGCTCTCTGCACACTGTTCTTGAGCTAATCTGAAGGCCACATGAAGTTTGAAGGTCCGTAGCGACTGACTCTGCAGAAAGTTGGCGACCTCTTCACACTATGCACCTCAGCATCCGCTGACCCCATTCCGTCAGTTTACGTGGCCTACCACTTCGTGGCTGAGTTGCTGTCATTCCCACACACTTCCACTTTCTTATAATACAGCTGACAGTTGACTGTGGAATATTTAGGAGCGAGGAAATGTCACAACTGGATTTGTTGCACAGGTGGCATCCTATCACAGTTCCACGCTGGAATTCACTGAGCTCCTGAGAGCGACCCATTCTTTCACAAATGTTTGTAAAAGCAGTCTGCATGCCTAGGTGCTTGATTTTATACACCTGTGGCCATGGAAGTGATTGGAACACCTGATTCTGATTATTTGGATGGGTGAGCGAATACTTTTGGCAATATAGTGTATCTGTGCACCAACCATAGGGAGAACTGAGTCTAAACCATGGTTCATCCCCACCTTCTAGCCATTCACATTTCATCATTTGAATTATATGTGTATGTCCTATAGCCAATCACATTGCATCACATGTTTACTTTCAGATTTCATCCTTTTCTGGGAGGTTGTTCCAAACAGAAGAGATCCTTGTACAAGATTTTTTGAGACATTGATATTAGAAAATAAACAGCTTAATTAGAGAGAAGTAGTTTGTCTTCTGTCTCAAATAACCAAGACATGGTTTCACATTCTGCTTGCAGTTTCTTCTGGCCTCACTGCCTGGTTTGCCTCTGTCCTGCCGATCCAGCCATTAGCGGGAACTCGGTCTTCTGCTCCGCCTCTGGAAGAGGCCTCAGATCCCCCCCTGTCTACGTTGTTCCGCCCGGCCGATCTGCCAGTGGATCTGGACTCGTGTTCCCTGCCGCAGGTCCTGCCACACAATTTGCAGTGCCGGCGCGCATCTCCTAGACTGCTGGTATCTGTGTCTGTCTGCCCCCACCATTAGGATTTTGGTGTGAGTAAGCCAATTGTTTTGTTAGCCTAATTGCTAATCACCTTCAGTTTAAATTTCGGGCTGATTCATTGGTTTGATTAGCCTGGTTCTAGTTTGTAATTTAGTCTTTGCTTTTGTGAATTGAGTTTGGTTTGGTTTCGCTTTGTGTTACTTTTGCATTAGAAATAAATCTCCTTGTTTCATTTAATCTGTCTTTGCCTGATCTGTGTGCCTGTGCTTGAGTTCTAACCCCCCTGCCCCGTGACAAAGACACTGTAAAATAGTGGGACAAAACTCTATGTAAAGCATTTGCTAGAATTTCATCTTCAGTGTCCAGTCACCTGATAGCTCTAGATACTCCTCTGGCTTACCAGTAAGGCCCATTGAATGTACTGCAGCTGAAGCAAAATGATTATACATCCAGTTGCAAGAATCACTGTTCAAGCCAGTGAAGTATGACCTAAGAGAAAAGTCTTTCACCGCATCCACACACAACCCATTAATTGAAAATAGGTTTGTGGTTTCCATCCCTGCATAATATTTCTGTAAAATCCTATAGGGACACCTTCAGTTGTAGTTCAGCTCTGATTTGATACTCAGCAATGATGAAAGGGCAAGCTATCATAGAGGGTTTTGGTTAATTGCTACACTATATGCCTTTTTTTGCAAAGGAAGAAGCATCAGCCGTCACTTGCACCCTGTCAAATGTAAAACTGCTTGTGGTATCACTGGACACAGACATTTTGGAAATAGATAGAAATAAATATTTGGGTTTTAGGAATTCTAATTATTTTATCATAACAGTTTGAATATAAATGATTATCCACTGATACACCATCAGATAAACACATGTGAGCTCATATAAGAGCAGTGAAGATGACTCAGCCACTAGCGTTGCCATGGAAACACTGCTTCTTTGCAATCAGTCCCTTAGTAACTGTGCAGTTGCCGAGGAACAAATCAGTGTGTAGGGATGTGTTTGAGTATATGAGTGTGTTTATTATAGGACTCATCAGCTGAAACTCCTAAATTGTTGTAACTGCTAGTTCACTGAGTGGATACTAAAATTAGAATGATTTTAAAAAACAGAAAAAGCCCACACGTCCAGTGATTCCAGTATTGTCTAACAAATTTTAGAAACTGGTACATAACCAAAACCAGACAAAAAGTTTACTGCTTCAGTCATTTTCAAATCAAATTTAGACAGAGACTGATTCTGCATTTTGCTGGTCCTCTAATGTGTGCCTCAGAACAAGAGTGTCCATTCCACAAAAGGTGGCACTGACCAGAAGTACAATAAATTCTCTTCTAAAAGTGTGTCTTCAAATTATGATAGTCTCAATTAATCACCCAGTTTCTACTGATGACCCAATCTAAGTTTACCTGTAACTTAGTGGCTGTTCAGGTAAATTCATCATAATGTGCATTTCCACAACAGTAATTCCTAATAAGGTAAACAACTCACTGAGCTGCTCCTGCTCAGTTTTCATTCTTTTTAGTGTTTTTAAATCCTTTTTATTTGTAATAAAAATGTGTTTGAAATTATGAATCAAAGATATAGAACTCACTTCCCGTATACATATGTTTCATATTAAAAGCCTACTAAGAAATGAGGTTTATTCAAGCAGAACACATTTTAACTGAGACATCTGGTGGGAAGTGTTGAATTCCACTGACAGCAACTAAAACACTGAAGGCAAACAAAGACATAACAACATGCAGAAGGCATTACTGAGTACAGATAATGAAAAGTTATACAAAATTAAAAATAATAAAACTGCAAAAAATTTCAACAAAAAATGAATGTACAATCTTGAGCATTAATCAATTTGTGGTTTATTTTATTTTTTGCTTATTTAAGACTACTGTGTTATGATCACTGCTCTAGCCCTTGTTCCTCTCCTTCCTTCTCCCTCCTTGACTCTCCTCCTTACTCCTGTTCCCTCTGCATCTGTGTCTATCTGCCTGTCTCCCTCTCTGTCTCTCTCTCTCTCTCTTGTGTCCCTGCATCACCTGTCTGCACTCTGCTTATTGCTGTGACGAGAGTCAGCTGCAGTAATCAGTCCATTCAACTCACCTGTTCCCAATCACACTTCCAGGTATATAAACTCAGTTCATTCACTCACTCCCTGCCAGACCATAGACTCAAATTCCCTGCATGGTCTTAGCGTCTCCCTTTTGGAGTCCCTTCAATACCTGCATCACCTCTGAACAGCAGTACCCACCATGGACACAGCTCTCCCCCTGGATTCCATCAAGTATCCTCTCCAGCCTGTTCTTCACCTGTCTAGTCTCTTGTCAATTCTTGGACAACCTGTGCCTGCTTCCTTGCCCTTCTAGTTTCGTTCCCCTGATTTGTGAGTACTCTGTTCGTTTGCTTAGTGTAGTTTTTACTGTTTGGGTTTTTTCCCTTGGACTTCTGTGTTGGATTTAATAGTTAATTTTGTTTGGGTTTTGCATATTTTGTATTTAGTTTGATTTTGTTTCCCCTCTCAATCCGGTTTCCTTCATTTGTTTTGTTTAATATAGCCCTTTCCTATTTTCCTCCTGTCTCCCTGTGTCTGAGCCTGGGTTCCCTGAATCCCCTTTTCCTCTTTCTCCTGCTTGGTGTGCCACATGTTCAGTTACTCCTCTGCCTCCTTTAATAATAGCAGTGTATGTATTAAATATAGTCCTTGTGTAGCTCTGGAGACAAGGCTCTCTGAATTGGAAGTGCGGCACCGCACCATGGAAAACAAACCGCTCGCAGCTAGCCAGGCCCCCATAGCCAGTGTGGACCACAATAGCATAGCTGCCAGTGTAGCTTCTGCTAGTCGTCCTCTGGCAGGTCCTGAGCAGCTGGGAAACCAGGGAAGCTAGGTGACAGTTCGTGGGAAATGTAGTCCTAAGCTCAAGCCCTCTGTCCAGCTTCACCACCAACTGCTTCATGTTTCTAATCATTTTTCCCCACTCAGTGACACACCCGCTGAGAAACCACCTCTGATCATTGGCAGCTCCATTGTCAGAAATGTGAAGTTAGTGGCATCATAGTCAAATGCCTGCTAGGAGCCAGAGCGGGCAACACAGAATAAAATTTGAAACTGCTGGCTAAAGATAAATATAAATAAAGTAAGACTGTTATTCACATCAGTGGTAACGACACTTGGTTACGCCAGTCGGAGGTCACCAAAGTTAGTGTTGCGTCGTTGTGTAACTTTGCCAAAACCCTGTCGGACTCCATAGTTTTCTCTGGATCCCTGCCTGATCTGACCAGCGATATGTTTAGCCACATGGCGTTGCTGTCAAGGTGGTGCCCAACAAATGACATGGGTTTCATAGACAATTGGAGCTCTTTCTGTGGAAAACCTGGTCTGATTAGGAGAGACGGCATCCATCCCACTTTGGCTGGTGCAGCTCTCATTTCGAGGAATATGGCTGATTTTATTAACTCCTAAAGCATGACGACCCAGAGTTCAGACCAGGATGCAGAATTGTAGTCTTGCACATCTCTCTGCAGGCTCCTTACAGCTGTCACCCTCCAGTAATTTAGTAAACTCCACTGTGTCTGTCCCCTGACCACTAAAATTCAATAAATTCAACAAATCAAAAATGAAAGAAATAGTAGCCATAAAAATTAATAGGACTATTTCAACAGAGCGAAGAAACGGAACAATTAAATGTGGTCTGTTAAATATTAGATCCCTCTCATCTAAGTCTGTTAGTACATGATTTGATAACTGATCATCAAATTAATTTGTTTTGATTGGCTGAAACCTGGTTGTAGCAGGATGAATATGTTAGTCTGAATGAATCAACTCCTCCCAATCATACTAAGTGTCATATTCCTTGAATCACAGGCCGAGGAGGAGAAGTGGCAGCAATCTACCACTCCAGCTTAATAATGAACAAGACACCTAAACCTGGTTACAGCTCATTTGAAAATCTTAAGCCGCGTGTCCACTAGATGTGATTTTCCCACACGGCAACGCGCCACATCTGAAAATTGCATGGATGGCAGGTGCTCACTAGCGGGCCACAACATTGTGATGTGACAGCGCTTGAGCAACAGCAGGCCACTACGGGGCCACGTGATTGAGCGTTCAGCTTGACGGTCCGACAGGCATGTTGGATAAACACAGCAGTTCAGCCGCAAACGTTCTCTTTTATTTCGAAAACACTTCAGCGAAAAGTATTTCTGAAAGCATTTGAGGTGAGAAATAAGCTGTGCAGTAGTTGAATCTGTCCTTGTTTTAGTTCACCAATGGCTAGTTTAGAAGTTTGAGGACAGTTTCACGTGTGGATCTCCGCACGCTGCATTGAATTTGTCCCACGCATCGTGAAACTGTTCTCAAACATCTAAACTGCAGTGATTGGTCAGTCTGACCAATCACTGCTCTCAAGCTCCGCCCTCTGACGATCTTCTTTTTTTGTCTCTGGCTCCAAAAATCCGAAATGGCAAACAGGAAGTAGCAAAATCCTGGCTTCATTTTCTCAATGCAGAAACCAACGGGTGACATCACAATAGCTACATCCATCTTTATTATACAGTCTGTGGTTAAAACAAGCTATTAATAAGCCATGAAATGTTTTAGATTAATGTCTTAGTCTTCGCGGTAATGTGAAGATTAAGACAGAGTTCACAGTATCACAGACTGTAATTCTGAAATTTGCAGAAACATAATACACGTATGGAAGACTTGTTTGCTGCCCACTGCTGACTGAAAGCCAGATTATTTCCTTTGACTCTTAAAAACCTGCAGCATCACACAGCAGCAGCACAGGATCAGATGTTCTGAGTCCTACATACCAACCAGCTCAGCTGTTTCACACAGATTCCAGGTTGCCCCTACAATGTTTATTGTGTTTGCAATGTGTGGTTGTTCTGTCAGTAACAGTGACATCTGTTAACAATTATGCACAAGCAGCTTCTTCTGCTTTGTGAGCTGCAAGCCATGTGACCAGAAGTATAATTCAGTTGCACTGCCAGCAGCATGATCAGCAGTCTGCAGCTCCTGATCTTCTAGCTAAAGCCACGTCTGTTAGTATGTTTGCCCATTAGTGTAATCTGATGACATGCTAAGTCATGGTGCATTAGTATGTGTTTTATTGACGCACATTTCTGTTTACTATTATTTAGTAGTCCAATTCTAAACCTGTCTGTGTTGTATTTACAGTTTCACAAAAAAGGAGTTTCCATTCTACTTCATAAAATCTAAAACGTTTATGTGGAGCTTCTGGAACTGTTTAACTGGATAGATAGCTAGCATTGCCAGGTAGTAACACCTTCATAGTGAAAAGATGGCAACACAGCCTAAGGTGGAAAATAAGGCAGCCATCAAATGGAGCTCCACACCCCCAAGCTAAGTTGCTAACATAAAAACATCCATACAGCCTTTGCAACAGCTTGACTCATAAAAAGGAAAAGTACTCAGTCCTAATGGATGAACCGGTCATTGCAAATAAAATAAACAAGTTTTTCGCTCTGTAATCTCACGTAAATCTTGTTCATTATCCAGCTGAAAAGCTAGCGCAGGGCAAAGCATTACATTCAAAAAGAGAAATTGAACTTATGGTTGAGCATGCATGCATTCAAGCCACTCAAACCCTTAAAAGAAGAAAAAGAAAAGGATGCAGCTATAGCAGGGGCAAACACATTATCAGCTGGTTTACTGGAAGTGGATGTTGATGCGTGCAGCAGAGCTTCTGGTCCAACAATGCAAGATAGCCAATACCACCGCACTGCTACACATCATAGCAAGCAAGAATCACTGCAGGTGTTCCACCTGATGAAATGCAGAGCAACAATATTAATCAGACATTTTCTCAACTGGCAGTCATATTAAGGAAGACGATTTCAAGCCAGCATTGCCACACCTATATAATGCCAGCCAAATGCAAGCTGCCCCTCCTGTCTGCGCTATGCCTCATGACATGCCCCAGGTTCTTTGGCAAAGTGGAGCCATACCACGGCAGAGCATTAATAAACAGCCCCCTCTTTCTGCATACCAGCCTGTTCATGGAACATCTTACAGAGCCAGTTATGACCATTCTTAAACAGTGACCTCGCTGAATCTCGTGCTCACAGCCACCTGGTGACTTCAGGACTCACTGCATATGATGACCAGCCAGTGAAGTACTGAATGTGAAAATCACCATTGGAAAGTGCCATCACTGGCTTAGATCTGTCTGTTGGGGAATAAGTTGACCTGCTAATCACGAACCTGGGGAAAGAGTTAGTAGAACAGGTGAGAAAAATCAAAGCAGTTAACATCAGGCATCCAGTTAATGGACTGACAATGGCATGGCAGTGACTCGACAAGACATCAGCGGCTCACGTGATGCCGTCGACCAGGCAAGTTGGAAATCAAGCAAATTAGAAAGCTTCCCTAAGATTACAATGAAAGAGACTTTGGGATCAAGCTGACCTGTTGTTGAAGCTGAAAGCCTCAAAACAAGATGGCTACCTCCCAGGCCTGTCATACTTGGATTCCTCCCGAAGGGTCAGTTCTATTAATGAGAAACTCCCTCATAATAGTCAAGAGAAATGGATATCCTATGGGTCAAAGTTCAAATGTAAACATTGTGTCAGTTTCCCTCCTTTCCCTGTTTTGGCAGACTTCATTGGCACAGAGGCAAAGGCTAGCACAGATCCCAGCTTCAGCCTCTGCACTCAAGCTTCAGCAGAGAGACAGAACTGGTGGGAGAGGCCTGTGAAGGCACCTGTTTATGTTCACAAGACATAAGTTTCACCGATCGGCACGCCTGAATCTGAAGTAGAGACAAAATCTACAGATGCAAACAAACACAGCCCAATACATTAAAAAAAAACCCATCTGTTAAAGAGATACAGAGGCTTCAAGAAAAGAATCTAGAAAAACACAAACAGCTTTTGAAAGAATATTCCATCTGCTTCCAATGTTGCTCATCTACTGAGCACCTTGGCAGGAACTGCTGAACTGAGGTGAAATACATGGAATGTGGAAGCACCGGTCATATGGCAGCACTCCACCCGGGGCCAGCCACCTGGAAGTCTAAAGGCGCTCTTCCATAAGGATCTACTCAGCGCGACATGGCTCGACTCTACTCGACTCGACTCGGTTTAGGTGGTTTTCCATTACATTGAGTACCACCCCATCGTGGGTGGAGTCGTCACAGCACGGCGGTCCGAAAGTCCCTTAACGTCATTTGTGTCACACAAATGCAACAATGGAGGACATGGAGGCGATGGTACACCTGCTGCTCATTCTGTGGCTTTTTGTCAGATTCAAAGTAAAAGAAGAGTCGGAGAAAGCTGAGAGCGGCGTGTCGAAACACTCCGGAGACACACAGGAGAGTTTGGGAGGTGATACAGCAGTATCAAGCTGAAGACAAGAGGATACAAACGAGACGACGTATGAGAGTAAGCTAATGCTAGTTCGCTACAGTTATCATATATCAGTCCCGTGTACGACCCTGTAATGGCTGCAATTTATTGCTATTAGGTATTAAAATATGTATGCTGTGTATGTGTTTCAGATGCTCTCTTATAAGACTTCATGGGATTTACCTGAAGCAGCAGCACAATGAGCCTGCAGTGGCACAAGGTGTAGAGGAGCAGGGCAGAGATGTTTGGGATGCAGTGATGCAGGACTTGTTGTGCAAAAGTGGAAAGTTATTCTTCTTGTCATACTTATGCTTTTTTGGTCCCTGGACCGCTATTTTTTTGTTGAATGTAATTCTGACAAACTTTTGTACCTTTTGCAGATGTGTCTACGCTATTGTTTGTTTTATTTGTTAAGGGTAGCAAGATTAAATGAGAAATTTAACGCCAAAACATTAAAAGCTGTTTTAAGAATATCGGATTTAAAAAATCAGTATTGCTTTGGTGTAATTTGGTCAGCGGGATTATGAACCATAAAGTAGTTTATGTTAAAACATATTAAATCGCATTAAACACAAATACATTATTAGGGAATGCAGAATTGTTTGGTTCAGACTGTTGACTCTTTTCCAACCAGTGTCTTAACAGACAAAATGTAAAGTTATGATGCAATCACATAAGTCATAAAATAGTTTATTAGTCAGCAGCA
Source organism: Amphiprion ocellaris (assembly GCF_022539595.1). Taxonomy (NCBI): domain Eukaryota; kingdom Metazoa; phylum Chordata; class Actinopteri; family Pomacentridae; genus Amphiprion; species Amphiprion ocellaris. The sequence goes on along the minus strand of NC_072784.1, from coordinate 24,650,481 downwards.
CAATCAAAACTATTTACAATGTGCAAAGTACAAACTGTGGTGGGCCTCTCCTACAGTGGGCTAAAAGTAAAACTATATACAACTAAATCTCATGTCTCTGGGAGGTAGACTCTCTCACACTCGCCAGGTGCCCACTGCCTACACCAGCTGCCCCAGCACACCCAGGAATGCCTAGTTGAAGGCAGCATTCTGGGCCATCTCCTCCCTCTGCAAGGCCGCTTCATTCTCTCTTGCCTCACGTGCCTCGCTGAGGAGCAACTGGATGTTCTCATCACGCTGGGCATGGTTCTGCTCCTCCTCAGCCTGCATCTCTGCAATTACGCTTGGAAGGTCCAATTTTCTGTGGCCCCTTTTCCTCTTGCCTAGACCAAAGACAGAAAAGTAATCAGAATCAGCTTTAATGGCCAAGTATGTACACAACATACAAGGAATTTGGTTTCGGCTGTTGGTGTCACACTAGGAATATGGAAGAGAATAATAAAAAATAAAGAAACTATAGAAAGAGGAACAGGGAGGAAAAAATAGAAGTAAAATTAAATATAACACGATATATACAGAAATTTGCAGCTAGAAAGGAATATATAAATACATTAGCAAAATGATAATTGCTATAAACACAGTAGTGCAAATGATAATTGCATGATGCAGTGCAAAAAGCAGAGAATGCTGTTCATGGTAAAAAAAAAAATACTGTACATGTCCATTGGAATACTGTCTATTGTACAGGTGTGTAGGAATGGCTCAGCTGTTTATTACAGTGATGGCAGTGGGGAAGAAACTGTTTTTGTGTCATGTGGTTTTTGTGTACAGGGCTCTGTAGCACCTGCCAGAGAGGAGGGGGGAAAACAGTTTATGTTCAGGGTGAGTGGGGTCTCTGATGATGTTCCCTGCCCTCTTCCTCGTTCTAGCAGAGTACAGTTCCTGGATGGAGGGCAGGGGGGCTCCGATGATGTTCTCTGCAGTCTGTACTGTGCGCTGTAGTCTGTTTCTGTCCTGCTGTGTGGCTGATCCAAACCACACAGTGACAGAGGTGCACAGGACAGATTCAATGACTGCACTGTAGAACTGGATCAACAGCTCCTGTGGCAGGCCATGTCTCCTCAGCTGCCATAGAAAATATATCCTCTGCTGAACTTTTTTCCAGGATGGAGTGGATGTTCGTCTCCCTCTGCAGGTCCTGAGAGATTTTAGTCCCCAGGAGCTTGAAGGACTCCACAGCTATGATGTGATGTGTTTAGCCACCCGTTCATCCATTTTCAATCATGATCATGTCTTTGATATTTTTGCTTGAATCAATTTTTGGCACTCTTTACTTTAACCAAAGTACAAAACACTACCTCCTCCACCACAACTAAAAACAACGTCGTGTGAAACTTCATGTCGTCCTGGACACATTTTGGAGTTGTTAAGAACAGCTGTGTTTTCTTATTTCTATGTATACTTTCATCCAGTCATTCAGTTTCACAGTTACCTAGTGACTATAAGAAGAATGGTTGCAGGTACTGCACTGCACCAGAACGTAAATTAATTAGTGACTTACTTGTTAAGTCAATGGAAAAAAATCAGGGCCGTGCAGAGACCTTTGGAGGGGCAGGTGCTCAAAGTTAAAAGGGGGCACATTGAGCACGAATTTGAAACACCATACAGAAACATACCTTACAATACAACTGGCTGAATTGTAGCAACCCATATTCATGAAGAATGTAACATGGAATCACGACATACCATATCATTGTTCACACCTCATATCTTTGTTAGGGGCCAGTCTATGTTTGACCTGATGGGTACACTGAACAGCTTCTGTTGAGGGAGTTGGTGAGGAGGCTGCTGCTGATATCGCTGGAGGTGGGCTGTATTGATCTGAGAGTGTAGACACTAAAAAGAGCACGGGAGAGATAGTAGCAAGTATTATGTGATCATGACAAGATGCAAAGATAACTAACACTGAAAATGGCTGACTGTGACCTGCCATACTGCTGATTGTTTGTAGGAGACTCCTGCTGAGCGGCTGCAGCCAGGCTGACTGTTGGAACTAAACAGAACTAGTTGCTCATTCGTAAACTGAAAGGGAAACGTTAATGGGGGGACCAGAATAAAGGAGGGGTGGAGGTACAGCCTATATCCACAAAGCCATAATTGAAGCTGTGCATTAATTTAGGACATAGGAAGATGATTTACAAGGAAGCAGCAGTGGTGCAACGGTTAAGTCTAAGGACTACTGATCAGAAGGTCAGTTGTTCAAACCCTGATGTGGCCACTGTCGGGCCCACTAAAATAATACACACGTGTACCCTTGGTTAATGAAAGAAAAACCCACAATGGTCACAGAAATAATTTGAATTTGACAAAAATAATAATAAGTGAAAATTAACCAATGAAAATCAGACATTACTTTTGAACCGTGGTTTAACAGAATTATTTAAAAAAATAAACTCATGAAACAGACCTGGACAAAAATGATAAGTGTGCCAGGGAGTACTTGGCTATTATTATTCTTGCACTGCACATAAAAATACAAACATACAGAAATGAATGGCAGTGTTGCTAGAAGCGGAAGCCCCTCCCCCTCCATCCATTTCAGGGAGTGTTCTTCTTTCTCCACTTAAAATTCATGCATTATTAATGCAATAGTATGTGCACTACTGCACTATGTGCTTCTTGGTTTTTACTAGGCTTTATTCGACAATTTTAAAATCTGCAGTTGTTTATGTTTGCATATTATGTTTCTGTGCTTAGAATGAAAATACATCAGTCTGTTTTCTGTTTCAGCATGTGTGCTTTGTATATTTACAATGCCTTATGTATTGTGCTTGAAAGTGTGCTGTCTACAGATGCTTTGTGTGCATGTATGTGGGTGTACCTCTTTGTGCCAATAGGGTGTGATACTGAACACGCGGATAGGATTCTAAAAATAGAATGCTAGAATTCTAAATAGACAGCTCCCTGCCTCTTTGGAAATGAGAGAGTGACACAAAAAACAGAAATGGGGTGGTGCCCATACAAGACAAACTCCTGGGAGGAAGCTTACAATGGTTGTTTCACTAAATGATATTCTTGGTCATGGACAGTAGCTAATAAACTGTTGACAAACCTTTCTTGAAGTGAAAAAAGTCAAAGCCTATCTCTGTTATTGTGTCACAATTTCTTAGGTTGTGAGGTTGAGTAGTCAAAAAAAGAGAAAAGGTCCAATTTCTTTTCAAAACAATTTTATGTGATCTCAATCCCAAACTTAACGAGTTCAAAGAAAGATCTGAAAAAGAATGTGACGGTCTTAAGGAAAGACAAACACAGTGACACAGAATCCAACTGTGGCTTCACAATCACACGATGTTGCATCCTGTTGATGTATGTATGTCCTCAGTGAACTTAGGTACAATATTCCAAACACAGACTACTAAAAGCACATCTTAGATACTTCATCTTGTACTGTGTTGTTTTGTGCAGGGTATGTAAACATGGACAACCTGGTTAAAAATAATATTTCATTACCAATATTGGAATTGAAATAAAACAAGGAATATACAGTATGCTACCAGTCACAAAATGAAATGGTGTCACATTTAGAATTTTTGCTCGCTCTCACCCTCTTGTCCACTTATATCAACATGAATCCCAATTAGTATGAATGTACAAATATAATTGTTAGATTTATGCAAGATAGGTGTGACTTGCTAGTATATGTCATTGTAAAGTTTCAACATTTTTGAATCAAAACATCATCTGGCTGAAAACATCATATATTTCTTTTTTTTTGACAGACTTCTGGCTTATGGGTAATACTGTCGTGAACAAAAGTTTCCATACACTTGTAAAGACTGTGCATTTTAAAGTTTAATGTAAAATTGTTTAAGATAAACATAGATGTTATTACTCAGCCATGGAACGGCAGAATTATGTGACGACTGGCGTACATTTGTCTGTGAATCTGTTTGTCTGAAGTGTGAAACATTACTCAGAAACGGACTAACGGATTTGGATGAAATTTTCAGGGGATTTCAGAAAAGATATAAGGACCACCTCATTAAATTTTCAGAGTGATGGCTTATAGTCTGGATCCACGGCTTTGTTAAGGATTTCCCATTGTGAGATATAGCTGCCGACACGTCGCTGTAACCATGATGTGAACACTGTCAGTTACCTGCTGACAATCACATGATTGCATCCTACTACAAATTGCCTGATTTATCAGTTGGAAATCATACAAGGAACAAATGATTAAACTGTGGGGTGCTTCTGAGTCCCATCAATTCCCGCCGCCCGCTACATATTTAGGTCATGCAATGTAGCAAACCCCAGCCAGACAATGGTGAAACTCCTGGTGTTTCACAAAATTTTTATTTACATTCAGTCGTCAGCCTTATTTTGAACACAAATTCACCTTTCTCTCCTTCACTCCTTTCTTCAGGAAACACCGTAATAGTTTGTCCCCATTCCAGCTAGGTGCTTCTACGTTCATACACATCCTTTCCTAGACAGCAACAGCTTGTGACCGTTTTCTTTCATCTTTACGTGAATTGTCGGACCACTTCTTAGATAAACACTTTCTGTGCCACTGGAATGGTGACAAAATATAAGCTCGTAACATTAAAAATCTGCCTTCAAAATAAAAGCACGGAGGGAACGGTTATTTTAACACTAGCAAAACAAAGGCTTGCCAAAAGTGATGAACTGATCAACAGACCTTTATAAGATTAATTTACACACAATTCGGAATCCATGCATAACACATGCCTGTGCTCAGTGCAAGGTCATTTTTTATTAAAGATTTCATCCATCTTGGGTGCTCAATGGGTTAAGCGGGCGACCCATGTACAGGGGCTGGTCCCCGATGCAGCGGCCCGGGTTCAGTTTCCACTCGCGGCCCTTTGCTGCATGTCTTCCCCCTACTCTTCTCCCTCCTTTCCTGTCTCTCTCCACTGCACCTATCAATAAACCCGAAAAAGGCAAAAAAAAAAAGAACTTTAAAGATTTCACCTGTCGGAAATGATACGTCAACTGAGCAGCTTTGGTGGAGTACTGCGCTCTCTGAGTGCTTTTCTAGTCATCAACTTATTGCATTTGTTTAAGCACTATGTAAAAGATGCAAACATAGTCAAAGCTAAGTGGCCAAGCTAACGCTAACACAACTGTTAAGAATCAAAACATCTTTGACAATTACCTGTCTTCACAAAAGTAGTCAGTGTTGCCTGTGACTACGATGAAGATAGGCAGCTACTAACAGTTTGATTATTTGTTTCTTGATTGCCACGTAGGCTTGCAAAGACAGGATCGGTCAAGAACAGCACTTGCATGTTTACGATGCACGAATGTTGTTGAATGGCTATGCATGCAATGACGTACAGACGTTTTATGGTGACGCAATGACGTGGCTCCTTGCCAATGGAAAAGCAAACCACTTCTGAGGAGGCATGAGATTTGAACCAACTAAGCACCAGCACTGAACTAGAAATTAACTTGCACCTGGTTCTTTTAGGCTCAGCAGGCTGGCTTATATAACCCAGAGTCACTGTTCTTTGGTTGTTTTACATTTTTGTTTTACTTTAACAGACATGTATGAGTAGGGGGGGGTCTATAATTTGAAAATATTGAGCTAACCAGCTTTAACTCTTCTTCTATCCATAAAAACTAGAAATTTCAAAACTTTTTTGTATTTTCACTTTGCTTCTCCCTGCTACTGACATATATGCATATCTCGCTAGTATTAAAACTTTCATGTAACATTTACACTAAGACTAAAAGGGGAAATCTTTAGACAAGCTTTGTATTTGCAGTCAAATTACTTTGGTTTTGATAAAGATTGATAGAAATTAGTGAACTGAAGGAAAACTGTAAATTTAGAAACCATTATTCACAAGTAAAAGCTATAAAATCCCCACAATCTGACTAGAATTGCAGTTCTCTCACATTCTACTGGATTTTCTGAATGTACCATACTTTATCTCACGTGACAAAATGCTGTGGTTGTCTTAAGAGTTTCTACAGCCTATCTTTACATCATCCACAAGCCTAGAAAATTTTGTTATCAAATGTACCTTCCTTTGTTTCCTAAAATGTAACCTGTACTGACTGGAATAAAAGGCAAGATGATCTGAGGGCTGCTGGATTAAGCAAGAAGGAGGCCACTCTATTGCATGTAGAAAACAGAAAGCTCAGTATCCTTGATAGACTAAAGGCCCAAGGTGGACCTTTCATGGCAGCTGAACAAATTGATCATTACCTTCTTAAAACCACTGATAACCTCAAGACAAAGACAAAACGAATGAAAGAAGAAGTTACATATGCCAGAGACACATCAGTATCATTACCAAGGACAAGCCATGTTTTCAAGATGTTTGCCACAGAAGGAAGGAAGCGAAAGATGCTTACACCAGAGCAATTTGGTGAAAATCTGAAAATCCTCCTCGGAAAAACCAGTGATAGATCAAGAGTTACTCTGGCAGACTTTTGTGTAGCAATGGAAGCCCTTCCCTAATATCAGAAGTATTAGGTCAAGCAGAAGTAACCTGCAAACTTTCAAGTAGATCAAAACAATGAGACAAGACTTTGAAGGAGATGAGTGACTTTGTTGTAAAATCATGCAAAACACGGTATTTCATTAAACTCAAGTAGCAGAGAGAAGCAAGCATTAAAATAGAAATAAGTTGTACATGTGTATTTTTTATGTATTAAAGGTTGATTTAAACCTATTAGCCAAATATTTTGTGAGAAAAAGGTATTTATAGACCCCCCCTAGTATGAGTGAGGAGATGGCTGACACATAGGTTACAGTGTTGTGTTACAATCTTATTTTCTTCAACCCACACTGATGGTAAAATAAATTTACCAGTGAATATTTTTAATACATGTACCAGTGAGGAAGTGAGTCCATGTCATAGTCATTTTAGGTTTCCAGTGAGGTGCATTCAAATGTTGATTCTCCAGTCCAGGGAATGGGCTTCTATGACATACAGAATGAGACTAAATGAATCAGTGTGTCCTTTTGAATTTGAGGTCTCATTGAGATAAACAACCCGTTTTTTAAGGGAGTCCTTGCCAAGTTAGGCAGCAGCAAACACAAAACACAGTTACAAAATGACACAGTTAAAACATAATTAAGACACAAGCAAAAAACAAATAGAAAAGATTAAATTTACAAGCAAGTTATGAAAAACAAGGGCATGTTGTGGAGTCGGCCTCAAGAACTCTCAGTTTGGATTTAAAAGCGCTCAGTGAGGTTAACTTGGTTAATTTCCAGTCTTTCTGCAACATTTCCCATACAAAAAGTGCAGAGGAAACAAAACAAAGAGTCAACAAATGTAGGTGGGCAGAAGTCCAAGTATTGCCTTATATATGAAAGTATACCAATGATGGATCCCTTGGGTGGCCATCCCACCCAAGAGTATAACTTTAATTGGTGCGTCGACACTTTTCTGCTTATAATAAACCTAAAAGAAGCAAACAGTGTCAATCATCGGAAGACACTGAGCAGAAGCATTTATATACAAAACATCGCCATAATCCAACACAGACAAAAAAAGTTGCAGCGACCAGCCACTTTTTTGCATTAAACGAAAAACACAACTTGTTTCGAAAGTAAAAATATAGTTTTAGCCCCGGCTCTTCAAAAGATTCTCCACATGTGGTTTGAAAGTGAGGGAGCCATCAGTCAAGACACCCAGGTATTTATACATGTGAACCACTTCTATTTATTTTCCCCAAATGTGGACACTGAGGGAATCATTTGTGGCAACGTCCTAGAATCGAAAACAACATTAGCTTAGTCTTGTTTGCACTGAGAACAAGTTTCAGGTGATGTAATGAGTGCTGGACAGCAATAAATCTTTGTGCAGAGATTCAATAGCCTGGACAAAAGTTGATCCACAGCAGTAAATAACTGTGTCATCAGCATAAAAATGCAAATTAGCATCTGACACGGTTAGACCCAGACCATTGATATAAATAATGAATAAAAGGGGACCTAATACAGAACCCTGTGGACAGTAACAAATTCAGTGCACAGACCATCATATTTAATGCCCTGAGTTCTGCTGCTGAAATAATTTGAAAACCAAGTGACTGTGTACTCCGAGAGTCCCGAATGAAAGAGTCTAAGTTTTAAATATCATGGTCAGCAGTGTCAAATGCTTTCGACAGATCAATAAAAAATGATGCAAAATGCTGATTCTTGTAAAGGGCAACAATAATGTCATTTACCGCCTTCATTGCAGCTGTGATGGTGCTATGTTTTTTTCTGAATGAATTTCTGATTGATATTTTGATAAGACGGCATTGGAATATAAAAACTCCTTTACTTGCTCACTCACAAGAGCTTCAAGAACTTTGACCAGCAATGATAGATAATTAGTTAAAATTGCTGGGGCACTTCCTTTTAAAAAAAGGGAGAACAAAAGCTGATTTCCAAACAGAGGGAACTTAATTTTTTTTTCACTACGAGGTTTAAAAGGATTGTAATGGCTCTGCTACAAAATTGGCTGCCAGTTTCAAAAAGTAATTGCTCTATTGTTAAAGTGGTGAAAAATGTATCTCTTGGTTCAGCGTTAGACTATGTTATACTCCATTCAGAGACAGGATTGGGTTAATGTTCTTTCTCAGCTGAGTTTTATCGTTAATGTGATAACCTTACACAGCCAGTGTTGAGTGTGAAGATCTGCTCCAGGACAATTTGCTGTCACTGATGGTACAATGATATATATGATTCAAAATTATATCAGTAAAAAAGGAAAGGAAAATGACAGGGTTTCATCTGGGCTTGTTTGCGCACTGAATCTCAAAAGAAAGCATGTCAGCATCAAGACGACCCTAAGCACCTATGCATGTTTTGGAATGGTCATGTCAAAGTCATCACCTTGCTCAAGTAGAAGTGTTGTGGAGAGATCTGAATTGAGCAGTTTATTTGAGGAAACCCCCAAACACCCAAAGTTGTCCTGGGGAATCGGCCAAAATTCCTCCAAGCTGATGTGCAGAACCTATCAACAGTTGCCTGAAATATTTAGCTGCAGTCATTGCTTCACAAAGGCATCACACCAGATACTGAAAGCAAAGGTTTACATACTGTTATCAAATTCAGATATGTAACACTCATTTTCCTCAAGTGTAATATGAAATTGTTTATTATTTTCTTCTTATTTGTTCAAACTCATTCTCATAATTTACATTTAGGACTTCTGAAATCTAATAACGTTTTCAGTAATATTTATGCAGAAATATAGGAAATTTAAATTCACAAACTTTGCAGCGCCATTATAAAATTCAAAATATCAGTAACACATGCCAGTGCATCCATTTCTACCATTCATTCAGTATTCCATAACTGAAATATGATTGTGTAATTATTTGTCAGTGGTAAATCTGTCACTTCAACATTGTCATGCTGCTACTAATGTAATACATGTGCCTTGAAATCGTGCTACTTTGTAATGACAGAGTAGGTTTTTTGTTCATGGCAGATTGATCATGTGATGGGTGACACCTCTAATCTCCTGTAATAGAAAATACATACATTTCTCATATACAAATAGCAGAAATACAGCACTTGTAACATTATTTCAGGTATTACTGTTGTGTACATATGTTAGACAGAATTGGGACACACCTCCTTAACTCTTTTTAGACCTTTTTAGATTTTCTTGTAATGTACCTGGGGCTCTAAATGGTGCCATGTTTACATCATACTTTACATTGTTTTATTAATTTGGAACATTAAATTTGCTGTATCTTTACCAGTATTTTCAATCACCATCACTAATTGCTATATGATGTCGATTTATCATTATTAATCTATTTAAAGTAGCCCATTTTCCTTTTTTGTTATTGGTAATAGATACTGGCATCAATTGTAAGTAATTATTGCAGAAGCTGTGACTGAGGAAGCTGCACCTCCTTCATCAATGTTTCCGTCAAAGTTTTTCGACGTCCATGAAACGTCTGCTTTAGAAATACATACGTTTGGGGAACACTGGGATCGCTATTACAGTTTTACAGACAGGGTGTTCTTAGTAATAGCTTATTAGACTAGCTCAGATAAACTGTGAACGGCAGTTTAAAGACAGAATGTGTTGGGATGTGACACCGCCGTATGTTGTGGACTGTAGATCAAGCTGCTGCTGGTTACATAAGAAGCAGACAGTAGCTCTGTGTACTGCGCTGCTCCAGCTGCCCCAGCACTATCTCTTTAAATGAGAAAGAGCTGCTCTACGTGCTGCATGTGTGTGTGGAGGGCAAATTACGAGAGAGAGAGGGCTACTCTGTTATGGAGGACGAGGCGATCGAAAAACACGACAGAGAAGCCCTTTTGCTTCGTTTTGGTGTGTAAAGGGGGCCGTGTATCGGTCGCCCCCTCCTCTCCCTTCATTTGCCTAATTCTGATTTTGAATCCGAGCATTCTTCTTGTCTATGGGCTCGGGTGGGCGCATCTCTGGCTTAACGATAGGACGCAGGCTACCTCTTAACAATCATTTATTTCGCCCTTTCTGCGCCGTAACGTCGGAGGGAACGAGATCAAGAACCAGCAATAACACCGTGCTGATCATGGATTAATGCTCGAGTGGATTTTCATCTGAAAGGTAGGCTTATGGGATGCTGCGAAAAAAGGCCGAACGAGGAGAATGTGTCCATGGGTGCAGAGTGTGAGTGAAGGTGTCAGTGCTTGTGATGGATGCTGGTGGTTTATGGCACCATCCACAATGCAGCTTCGTTCAGACGAGGCGGACAGTGCAGAAATATCGGGGTGATGTGGGTAAAAGCAGCGGGGTGTTCCGGCTCTTTGTGTACATGGAGAGGCCTTTGGGAGAAGAGCTGATCAGACGCATCGAGCTGCGTCTTATTAACAAACACACTGACGTCAGCGTCTGCCGATGACGCAACCTCTTTGGTTGTCTTTTTCAGCGATGTAAATTCCTTCTGTTCAGTTATTTTTATCGGTGCGTTTTCTGTGTTTGGCTGTTTCTTAAAGGTTGATGCTGTGTCAGCACGTTCTGTGTCTCTAGGCCCAGTGACGTGTTTTTAATTTACAGATTTCTTGAACAGGTCTAATTTTGAAAAAGTCAAGGTGTTTGATAACTTGCACATTTTTAGTCGAATTTTTGAAAATAGTTTACGAGATCTGAACAGTTTGTAGTGACTGTGGGTAATAATGCAACTCAGTTGTGCTGCTGGATTCTGCTGGTACATGTCTGCAATTTTGAGATTAACTGTACACTCCCAGATCAAAGTGAAATATTAAGAACATCACAATAGTGTCATCAAGCTGGATAGTGGGTATTTCACAAAGTCTTCTTACACTGCAGTATTTATGTTTTGACTTACAGTAAATAATTTGTTTGTGAGGACACAGACTGGCAAACTAACACAACTTAGTCTGGATGTTTGTTTCCAGTACATGACAAGCTCAATAACATGTATTTAATGGAACTTTACTAGCCAGCTGTCAAGACACTGAAAAGAGATCTAAAGTGAAAAGCCTGCACAAGACCTAATTAGTTAAATATTTTAAAGCTATTTGTCTCCTGCACTATTGCCTGGTATATCAATGACGAACCTGGACCCAAAAATATAGTGCACTACAAATGTTCAAGAGTCTTGGAAGAAACCTGTAATGCTGACATTTTTGAAGTTAGTGGCCATCCAACTGTTTCACCACCCTTGAATAAGACCAGAAGCATAGATACCATTACACTGGTTTGTGAAGACATGACGGGTTGAATTTTAAGTCAGAGAAAATGAGATATGAGTGGGAATTTGATGTATATTAGAGTAGTTGGAGGCTGTACACTAGAACAGAACACCTTTCTCTGTATGAAATGAAATCATTAGCTACAGAGAATGTGAGGTTTTGCATTATCACCACTTGTCTTAATACTGTGCAAAGAGTAGTTGTGTTTATGAAGTTCTTGCCAGTGATAGAAGCAGCCGAAAAGAGAAGAAATTGCACTGCTTTTAGGTGCTCAGATACATATTGACAGAAATAAGCTGTTAAACTAACTTATTACAATGGAGTGTGGGACATTCTCCAAGCTGTAATAAAATGTGCTGCTCAGACTTAAAACACAGTGATGTTGACTATTAATTCAGGGTTCAATATTGGGATATGGTTGAAATGGTATACCTGGGCATTTATTTTGTGTGTGTCCTACTGGGTGAATAAGGGTTCAAAATGATCAAAGTTTATCTCCCAGAAGGAATTATAGCTAGAATATTTTTTCTTTCTTTTTTTTTTTTAAGAAAGCTTTTATTTGTAGTAAGTATAGTTTAGGCATTTCAATGACAGTTATCATACAGTAGAGAGAAAACAGGGTAAAAGCAGTCAGAGTGAGATGGGAGTGATATGCATCAAGCAAGCAGCAAGTACTCCAGCTGGACGCAAACATAGTATGTTGCCTTCATGCTTTAATTCAAACTGTTTTGTGAAAGATCAAAAATGACTGAAGTGCATGCTAGGATACTTGCCTCCCCCAAGTACACACACGCACGCACGCACGCACGCACGCACGCACGCACGCACGCACGCACGCACGCACGCACGCACGCACGCACGCACGCACGCACACACACACTCTCTGCTGCCAAGACATTTCCCCAGAATGGTTGGCATCTGGGCTGTTGGGACTAATGTGTATGCTACTGTGGACTTAAGCATGTCATGAGAACTGATACTCTAGTACCAAGTAAATACCAAAATTCCAAAATTTTAGTTGTTCACTCATATTAACATCACAATGTTTACATCCTGAAATGTTGCTGTCACATTTACAGAATCGGGACAGCTGTATCTGTTGTAGCAATGCTCCATGGTCAACCATAGACTGCACATATAGATGGATCAGCCCTCTGAGACATCACCTATAGGTTTCCTGAGCTATGGTTTCGAAGGTGGCTCCAGCTGTCACCATCTTGGTAGTACCTGACTCCTTTTAACTCTTAGCAAGCCCAAAAATGAGCAAACAGATGGAGCATGAGTGGAGCTGAAGCAGTCCATTGAAATGTCTAATGGACATGGGCTGTCCTGTGGTAGTACTGAACTGTCAAAGTGGCCATGGCATTGTTTTAATACAATCTATAAAAGGTGAGTTATATCAATAAGCTAGTTTAGGCTGATGTAGAAGTACCTCCTGATGTAAGCTGGGTCCTGCTGACAACATTTGCAGGCTACTGACATAACTAACAGTTTGTATGTGTGTGTGTGTGCGCGTGCGTGCGTGTGTGTGTGTGTGTAACCCACTGTGTGCAGAAGCAGATACTGTGCAATCACCCTGACCTTAACCCTTTATTTTTCTTGTCCATAATAAAAACATAATTTAGTGCAGGTTGGTAAAAATGATGTGATCTCCTAAGTTCATAACATCAGCAAAAAGTAAATGGAGTCAGAGTTAGCAAAATTGCAATTCAATCAATGTGCACAAAAAAAATATTTTCACAAGAAATGTCTTCTGATCTGAATGATGCCTTGCAAAAAAATCTAGAAGATTTACAATCAAGCATTCTTTATCTTCAGAAAGCTGGAAATTATTACAAATATATCTAAAAAATTAATGCAGTGTGATGCTCTAGGGTGAACTATTGAGTGTATAAGAAGGGTGGACATAGCCATTGTGATGTCAACCATTGGTTTGTGGACTGAGAAAGTGAAGCCATGAGTTTGCTACTTCCTGGTTGCCATCATAGATTTTTTGAAACTAGAAGAGACCATATTTAGACAAGAGGACAGATATGGAGAGCAGTGATGGGCAAGACAAACTGAAAGCCAGAGAACACTCTGCATGCCCACCTTTACTGGCTGCTGTTGTATTTACCGATGCTACTGCTAACAACATTAGTTTCCATGAGGAAAACTGTAAAGGTATGTATTAAAGTCATCTTAGTAGCGTACTATATTCTTGTCCACAATACTGCATATAAAAGGAATAACCTACTTTATAGTAACTAAAGTTATTCTGTGTAAGGTACCATTAAACTGTGTGTAACCTCTTATGGTAAAACCTGTTCTAACATTGTGTATTCAAATTTGTACTGTAAATTAAAGGTAACGTTTCTTAATCTAGTAAATGTTGACAGTGACAGTTACAGCTACCAGTTAGCTTATTTAGCACTCTGACAAACCCAATTTTGTATTTCACCAAGTTTCCTGTAGGTTGCATTTGATCAGTTATAACAGATTGATAACGTTATTACAGTCTCTTGTCAAAGTCTTGATGTACTATTCATCCATGAGCAGCAGATAGAAATTTACTCATTAAATTAACGTTACACCACAGAACACTGTTAGTAAATAATGTGTATTCTCCCAGTTTAATGAAGGTACAGTTGAGTTATGTCAGTGTGTGCTCGTCTTACTGTTCTTTGATTCAGCATCAGTGTCAGACTGTGTGCTGTTTTTAGCAGGTTCTGTTCATTTCACTGAGAAAAACTTCTCTTGGAATGATTCTTTATCTTTCAAAAAAAATAATGTGACTGATGGCTACCTACCATGCCACGAGCATCCACACTGAACTGCAGAGGTGAGTGATAGTTACTTTTCTGTAAAATATGTAAAATAGCACAGCAGACTGTTTTTTCTGCATCTGAGCTGAGGGAAGAATGTAGTGTCAGGCAAATGTGTGGAGCATACAAATAAAAGTGCTCTCCTTTTCCTTTTTCTTTATAGCTCACATGATGATACATTAGAATAAAAATAAAAATAAACTTTAATGTTCAGCTGATGCAGTAAAGTTGTTTTTGGTCTCTTCAAGGAAAACACAAACATTTCCATAAGGTTAAAAAACATCACAGAATAAAAACATCACACCTTCCATTGTACTATAGTTAGTGCATTTATACTCATGGTGTGTACATTCTCATACTTAATTTTACTGTACTTTGTTGACAAAAGTAACTGCAGCTGTAAATTTTCTCATTGTTATTGTCTTTGTTAAAGTGTCTGGATCTAAATCATTAGTGACAGCTACTTCCAGTGTGGACTGACAGAGCGACATAGAACATAAGCATTTGACGGTGGTTATCTGAGGGGGAAGAGCCTTTCTGCCTTCTTCATCCAGTCCCCATCAGAAGGAGCAGCACTAGATGTCCTCCTCTCCCACTGCAGTCGGAATAACCTAAGGGATGTGTCAAACCTTGTTGCAGCAATGATGGAGGATCTGCACCACCACCACCATCAAAATATGAAACTCGTTTTCTGTGGCACCCTGCAGAAATGCAGTGGAAAGCTGATATTAACCCAGGCAAGACTGACAAAGCTCACGGCTTTATAAACAGTCTTACAGGTACATGTGTTCACAGTTTCAGTGGCAGATTTGTACATTGTGTTCACATAATGTTTGACATGCCTGGATTGTTTTTGCACAATTGAGTTCATTTCATCACAAGTTAAAAAATTACTGCTGTAATTAAGCCACTTCTAAAAAAGAGCAACCTCGACAAGTCACAAATGAACAGCTACAGACCAATCTCTAATCTCCCATTTTTAAGTAAGATCATTGAAAAAGCAGTTTTTCAACAGCTAAACAATTACCTAACAAAAAGTAACAGTTTCAATGTTTTTCAGTCAGGTTTTCGGCAGCATCACAGCACTGAGACAGCCCTTATTAAGGTGATTAATGACATCCACTTAAGTACAGACAGCGGCAGGATGACAGTCTTAGTGCTGCTGGATCTAAGTGCTGCGTTTGACACAGTCGACCACAATATACTACTCAACCGACTGGAGAATTGGGTGGGACTGGGTGGCACAGTACTCAACTGGTTCAAATCTTACCTAAAAGACAGGAATTACTTCGTGTCTATAGGTAACTTTACGTCTGAACAGACAGCAATTACATGTGGAGTTCCGCAAGGTTCCATCCTGGGGCCTCTTCTGTTTAACATCTACATGCTCCCACTGGCCCAGACTATTGAAAACAATAATGTAAGTTACCATAGCTATGCAGATGACATGCAGATTTACATTACAATGTCCCCAGGAGACCATGGCCCTATACAGGTGCTGGGAAAGTGTATTGAACAGATAAATGAGTGGCTGTGTCAGAACTTTCTTCAGCTAAATAAAGACAAAACTGAGGTAATGGTTTTTGGAGCCAAGGAGGGGCGATTAAAAGTGAGCTTAGAGCTTCAGTCTCCACAGCTAAAAACCACAGACCAGGCCAGAAATCTGGGTGTGGTGATGGACTCAGAACTCAGCTTTGAAAAACACATCAAAGCAATTACAAAGTCGGCTTATTATCACTTAAAAAATATCTCAAGAATTAAAGGACTGATGTCTCAGCAGGACCTGGAAAAGCTCGTCCATGCGTTCATCTTCAGTCGGCTTGATTACTGTAACAGTATCTTTACAGGTTTACCTAAAAAAACACTCAGACAATTGCAGCTGATCCAAAACTCTGCTGCTCGAGTCCTCACTAAGACCAAGAAAGTAGATCACATCACTCCAGTTCTGAAGTCTTTACACTGGCTTCCTGTCACTCAGAGGGTAGATTTTAAAGGCCTGCTGCTGGTCTACAAAGCTTTAAATGGTTTAGGACCAAAATACATCAGAGACCTCCTGACTCAGTATATACCAACCAGACCACTCTGGTCATCTGGATCAGGTCTTTTATCAGTTCCCAGAGTGAAAACCAAACATGGAGAAGCTGCATTCAGCTTCTATGCTCCATATATTTGGAACAAACTCCCAGAAAACTATAGATCAGCTGAAACTCTCAGAACATTTAAGTCCAGTCTGAAGACCTACCTGTTCTCAGCTGCTTTTGACTAAGTTCTTCTAACAGTTATTTTAAATCTTATTTTATGACAAACTCTGCAGTGTAACTTTTAAAATGTCCTTGCTTCCCAACTTCTGTTTTTGATTCTTTTACTCTTCTGCATCCTTAAATTTTAATGACCTTTTTAATGATTTTATAAATGTTTTCTTTCTTTTATAATTGTGTTTTCATCTGCTGTTTTAATGTCCTTGTGAAGCACTTTGAATCACCTTGTTGTTGAAATGTGCTATATAAATAAACTAACTTTATCTTTAACAAGTGGAAATTTTTTGAACAGTTTTTCTGAGTCCATTAAAGCCCAACTTAAACAGTAAAGTTTTCATGCCTGATGATTTGTTTGTTGAATTTTTATGTAATTTTTGTTTCTTGAACATCTCCCACAATGCCATGTCTGATGTAATAAGTACTGTTTTGCCAATGCAGTATTTTTTAAAAAATATAATGCTTGTGACCATAATGCTGATCAGTCATAATAGTTCTGAGTTGTTGTCAGTATGCTGTTCCAAAAGCATCACTTATTTAGAGAGAGGCTGTTACTGAAGCAAATTCACATTCAGAAATTCTCTTTCAGTATGCCTCTTTGTCCCCTTCGTAGTGCCTTAAGTAAACCAAGAAACTGAAACATAAATAGACTTCAGAACAAGAAGACACTGAACCTCAAGCTGCTCCCAGTGGTAAGAGCACTGTGCATGCTAGCTCTGCCACTGTCGGCATGTAAGTGGATGAAAAAGAAACACATTGTAAAGCACTTTGTAGAACCTAGCTCAGGTTAAAAAGATGCATATTATTTACCATTTCTTCCTCGAACCTCTGAGCCTACTAAACTGAAGGCCTCATGATGAATAATGCCTCCTGGACTTCTTGTGCAAATTTTTAGTTTCACTTTACTATCACTTACAGTTTAAAGCAATAATTTAAAAAATAACTGAGCATTAGTGCCATGCATTAGAGGACTATGCTCACTTTAATTGCAAAGGCAGATTTTATTTGTTTACGAAGACTTTACTCACTGAGTGTACAGACTGCTGCACCAAGCAGTGTAAGCCTTATAAGAATATTATTTTTAGATTGTAGCTCCCACTATTCATAATGCACAATCGTCTCAGTTAAGTATTTACATTTCACTGTAAGCTGCATACTACATTATTTCATTCATTCATTTATTAATTTTTTTTAACATGTATTTTCAGTTTAGGTGAAAATTATGTAGTTTTTAAAGTGCAATAAAAGTTTTATTAAAGCTGTAAATGTGTTGATGTTTTTTTAAAAATTGTATTGATGTGACATATCTGCTACAAATTTTAATAATAGCAAGACAGACTGTTATAGTTACACAACAACAGCAGAAATGAAGTCAAAGGCAAGAAATGGAACCTCTGAGTTCTAAGAACAGAAAATAATTAACCGATGAAAGACTGCTTTTTCTTGCATCAGAGGAAACTCATCTGGAAGTGGTTAACTGAGGATGTTTTCCATGCCATCCCCTTCTTTACATCCAGATGAATGGCACCAAATGAGGTCTTCCCTCTGTTGGCACCATTCGTTTATTTTCACATGGCCTTTTTGCATTAGAGTAAAAGACAAAGACTTAACTTAAAGACGTGGTGATCACAGTGAATTATATATACAGTTATATGTAGCAGCCAGTCAGGATTGGTGCATGACTGTCTTCAGCTGAATACTTGAATATGAACTTAAAACAAGAAGTGAATAAACTTATACATGACAAATCCTCCATATATTGTATTGTGCAGAAGAACACGTCTAACCTTTCTTGATATGATCGTTTTGTGAATAACCAGCCACTTTAAATAGAAATTCTAGCATATGTAAAACACATCTTAAGGCAGTCTTCTGCAATTACAGACACTTAAAGAAAGGGCTGTACTTACTTCACATTTAGGTGAGAGAAAGAGCACTTTTGTTAACTTAATGTGCTGCATTGCACTACCTCAGTGCCTTCCATCCTGGTTACATGTTTCAGTAACACAAGACAAATGTTTGTTTAATGTTGTTACTTTTAGCTTTTTGTCAGGCTTGGACTGATCAGCTATCTTGGTTAGCACAGCAGTTTGTTGTTTCACATTAACTGATGTTTACTTAGACACCAACTCTTCTCTGGCGACGGAAATAAAATGCGCTAACTTTTGGGGTGCTTTGTACACATTATATGTAATGCTAAAATTACATACAAAGTGCATTAAAACAGGCAACCATTAACAAAATAAACATTTAGTTACAGAACGGGCTGCTGGAGTTTTAGGGTCTGCTATTACAGTCAGCTGAACAACAAGCTATAACTGCATTGAGCTCAAAACTGATAAAAATACTGCAACCAACCCTAAGACTGTCTGTGCAAAATATGACACTACTCGACCAATAAGTACAGAGAAAATACCAGTAATTCAATCACAAGTAAACTTACATGAGGATGAGAATCGAGTTCAGCAGTTAGAGTATGTCATGGCTGCCTCGTTCAGCGGAACAATTTTCTTTCCTTGGCCTCTTATGTTGGAGTTTTGAATTGGTGTGTATTGGAGCTAGGTCTTATGGAGTCAGTGCTTGCTCAGTGGCATAACATGTTTTGACACTTCGGGTTGGCTTTACTTTCAGGGCCTACATCTCTCTTTTTTGCACAGTTTATGGGGTTAACACACTTGAAAAGGCAGATGTAACATTTGTGGTTAAAAAACAGGTCAAGTGCTCTTTAAGGATTTGACTGTCTCTTTCAACATTGTAAAACACATGATAAAATGGTTAAACTAATGCATGGGACAGAGCACATAGAAATACAAAAGTTTACTTGCTTGACACTGTACAGGAGGGAGGATTAGTAAAATGATCTTTGCACGTATTTTCTATCACCAAGTGTACTGCTGTTATTACTGAAATAAACAGCATGTCTCTCTGGCCTGAAAGCTTCACCACTAAATTCAATTCAGTTCAATTCAATCTTTTATTGTCATTGTCAATAAAACAATGAAATTTTGTTCAGAGCATATCATACACTGCATAGCAATGATATAAAGTGCAAAGATGGTGCATTTCCCTTCTCCCAGTCCCATAAACACCCACTGTGTAAAATTAACACAAAATAACATACAATTTAATTATTTAGTGCAGGCACAAATGTATAAATAGGAACAGTAACAGTGGTACTGCAGCACACAGAGGGAACGTACAGACAGTTATTTGAGTGATGCTTGATTAATGCGACAATCCAAAGTCCAGTTCACAGCTATTGTAACAGTGGGGTATGGTGAGTATCTCTGGATGGGGCAGAGAGTGGAGGTGGGTAACAGTTTAGCAGCCTCACTGCCTGAGGATACAGGCTGTGGTTCAGGCTCTTCTGGACCTGGACCTTCTACCTGAAGGCAACAGGTGGAACAGATGATGGTACTGTTGATCATGCATGATGTTGTGCACTCTCCTCAGACAGTGTGTTGTATGTTAAAACACTGCTGATGGCACAGTTCTAGAAGTTCACCATCAGCTGCTTTGGGATTTGGGCACTATTCAGCTTCCGTAGATAGTACAGTCATTGCTGTGTTTTCCCCACAACTGAGGAGGTGTTAATGCTCCAGGACAACTTACAAAGTGAAACATACTCAACAGCAAAAAATAGACTTTAAAGGCATCATAAACTGAGCAACCTATTAAGAGAGAAAATTGTTCTGTAAATAACACATCAATCACAGAATCACAGCGAGTACTCACTCAGAAAATACTAGTAAATAATCTTCATCTTTGGTAGAACATCTTTCTTGACTTAGTGTATGCAAAGCTGTTTAATAAATTCTTCATTCTCACGACTAGTTTAGATTCCATGGCCAGCAGGCATACTGCAGGATACCACTTCAGTGTCATAGCTGTGGTGAGGTTTCATTGTCTGGTTAGAACACACAAACAAACAGTTGATTATTCTTTAGTTAATTATTCTGTGTTTACATTCATTACGGTTATTGCCATTTATTTCTGTTTATATTTAGTTTTGGGAATGTGTACCGTGATTGTGTTGTTAAACAGCTGCTAGTTGGTATACATGAGAGATCACAGATAGATTGTGCCTGTTTATCTCCCTACTACTAGCCAATGTGGAATATCCTGGAAATAGCCAGCGATGGACTAACACTGCCAAACAATTTTGTGAGATCTAAGAGACACAGTATTTTCCTTTATTGAAGGAAGTTGCTCAATAGAGAACAAAGTTCCCATAACAGTGGAGCAGTTGGGTGCCCATCTCCCGAAGTACCTGTGGAAACTTTGGAGAATTAATTGACCAATTAAGTTGGCTTGTTTGTCCATGATGTAGACCATCTTGTAGCTGGCAAAAAAACTGTCTACTGTTAATTAAATGGTGGGCATGTTGTTAGATGAGTTTTGAAGTTGAGGCAAACTATAGCTCCAAACATATTGAACACTGAAGGGCATTAGTGAACTGTTCAGTTATGAATTCGGAAACAAAAGCTTCTTTCAGACATGAACTCTGTTCTGTTAATTTGTTGGCTTCATGTCTGACTGCACACCTCCGTCACTTTTTCATTCATCTTATTAGGTTGGAACCAGTAACATTTTAGTGTCTCTTTTGACACAGCACAAGTCTGTCATGCATCCCGTCACATTAATGGATAAACATGTACAAGCAATGGTACTTCTATTTGCGTGAAACAATTTACAAAAGCCTTTTTCTGCATTTCAGCACCAACATTTATCCAGAAACACCACACAGTGCATAAAACAGTTTGTGTGCCAAAATCACAACACACCTTCCTCAGTCACTTTACTGTACAATTTCAAGTCTATTCAGGTATGTTTATCAGAATAAAACTTTAATGTAAAAACACTGGCACTAATCACTTAGAATGACAATACTCTGCAATAATGAATATTATCCACTTTTTTCCCTCACAAAGTGTTAACAAGCGATTAAATTACTCTGAGTTTGGCAAATCCTGTGCCATCAGACAGCAGCAGAATCCATATGTGTGTCTCTATAGAAAGAAGTGAAATAGAGTGAAGTATTCCCTGCCATTATCCAATGGCAAATTTTCTTGTGCAGATTTCTTCACATCAGACAGTTGAGCAGTCACACATGACATGTCAGTTTTGGAAGCAACAGCTTCCAGCTGAGTTGTTAAATATCTGCAGTGCTAGGACCTAAAGAGTTGCACACATTTATGCATGGAACAACAGCAGTAACTTCAATAACTGGTTATAATTCAAAATTATCCCTGGCATGATGATAGTATCAATAAGGATTAGGAAGTCGCACTGAATTTTTCTTCATTTCATACTGGTTAGCTGTCACACACAGGGTTAAAGCCCATAGCTTCAGTGAAAATATTTGTTACAGACAAATCTTAGTTTTACCTCTGAACTGCATCATAACTGTCTGAATGTTTTTATTTTACAGTTGGTAAATTTGTATTTAGATTATCACAGACACGAATTGAATTTTCAATGTTCAGGAAATCATAATTAAACTAGGCTGTTAGTTATGTGGACAGTTTGAGAAGGTGCTCTGTGATTAGATTTAGTCTTTAGGTGCAATATTATGTATTAAACATCACCTGGTATATTGTCCAATCTTGGGTGAATGGCAAATTTTGCACGTGTACTGCAGCTCTCACAAATTGTTTAGAGGTGTTTGCTTAGAGCAGCATTTTTGATCAACGTCGATGTGCAACATCGGGGCAGTGAGAGTTTGCAGCTCTCTGCCTCCACTCCCTGCAGGAAAAGTGGGAGTGTCGACCACTAGCCTTTTTTCTTTTTCTCTCTGGCAGCTTGTACAACCCCAAGTCATGCCTGTAAATTCCATCCACAGCTTGCGGGTATGACAGGCAAACCATTTAACACAGTTTCTTCTTTGCAGTCTTCAGTATAACAAAATTTATGTAACACTGCTTTTCTCCTTGTAGCTTTTCAAGTGTAAAAACCTCACGAAAGTCTTTATAGCTCTTCCATATCATCAACAAAATAACATTACTCTCTTACAGCTCTTCATGTGCAATAACATGGTAACACTGGTCTTATCTCTTGATAACTTTTTGAGTGCAGTAATAGAAATGTAGCACTATTACCACTTCCGTATAACTGTAAGTACAAGTCTACATACTGTGTGTGTCCTTCCATTAGGAACATTATTCATAATGCCATACCTGTACATATCTATACGCATATTCATTATGTCATACCTGTACATATCGATATGTAAATTCATCATGCCTCGTCTATACATGGGAAAGGTGTACATAGTCTTTATTCTGTATTTTTAGCCTTATTGTTATTCAGTATGTCTTGTCCTGTGTCTGCCATGCCTCATTTGTATTTAGCTGCTGTTACATATTTTTCCTGGTAAGGGATCAAGAAAAGCTTATCTTATCTTATCTTATCTTATCTTATCTTATCTTATCTTATCTTATCTTATCTTATCTTATCTTATCTTATCTTATCTTATCTTATCTTATCTTATCTTATCTTATCTTATCTTATCTTATCCTACGCCTCAATTTAGGAAATGCAGCCATGATAAAATATATAAACTCCCCATGCTATTTTGGTTATCCCGCATAGAAAAAGAAAAATACTTGCTATAAATATTTATACTCTGCTTCAAGCTAGAGACTATTACATTTTTTTTTACATTCAAATTTAAGGACTTAATTTCATTTTGCTTTATATACACATTGTGTATCAGCTCATTTACATATGAAGTACCAATTCAATTAAATAATATTTTATTCATATAGCGCCAATTAGGATTCAGATTGTTTCAAGACGCTTTACAGAACTCATATGTCTGAACCCCCAGAGCAAGCCCTAAGGTGACAGTGGCAAGAAAAAACTCCCTTACCAATCCTGTACCAATGCTCGATGGTGTCATATGGAGATTACAGAGAATAAGAGCAATCTGAAGTGACAACATGTAATAACTGCCACTTTTTGCCAGCAATTTAACAAAATGTAAGCATATTTTTTAAAAAATATATATTGCTAACTGCATGTTTAATTGCTTTAATCTCTATTAGTATGATAATGTGCAACCATAACGCTTTTGACACAGTCTTGTGACATACATTCTTATCTTGAGAAGTGAACATTTTTCACCCAAACCTGCCTGTTGTAGATGCTTCTTATCTGGAACTGTATAGGTTTGTTTGCAGACAGTGTGTATGTAATGTTTATCTGAAATTCTTTGACAGATAAGGGATGCAACTGCTTTTGTTGTTTTAGAGGTTATTCAAATATTATTTGTTCTATTTGTTTAGGGGCTGTCCTTATAGGAGTGCTTCTCTTCAATGTTTATTGACAATAAGTTACAAAACTGTCTTTTAGCACTTCCTTATTCCTTTGTTGTGGACCGCAGGTCTGTAGTTTAATTTCTAAAAAGCTACAACAATGGAAAAGAAATTGTGTCCCACAGTTGGCAGCATTTCATGACATGGGAATTGATAAACCTTCAAAAAAAGAGTCTGGGTGCATAAGATATACTTGGCAAGAAAGCAGCTGAAGGAGCACCTCAAGTTGGTGCAAAAATTAAATGTGGATGACACCTGTTCCAAAGCTTATTTGAGACTGAAAAGAATTCAGTTTGAAATTGCTTTGGGGAGATGACCCATCCTTTACTCAGGTGCAGATCAATTATAGGAAGGCAGTCACATCCTGATTAGCTGTAAATTTGCCTAAGGTCATTTGATGAGTTGTGCACTGTTAACACAATCATTGTCACAACAATGCCATTAACTTTCATACAGTTTATAAGTTTCATTGCCATTTTCTTGCAACATATAACCACAAATGACACAATGTATATACTATTGTGAACAAAAGTTTACATTTATATCATGGCAGTCTTCACTTTTCAATGACTCTGATAGCTCCTTATTTTCTATGATGGAAGCTTTGAAAAACCTTGTCTCAACTATTCCATGCACTTTATATGTAAAAACGATTGTTTGCACAGATGATTTTGTAATCTGTAGCTGTTTTGAAATTTCTCCAAGTGATGTTCCAGACTTGTTCAAGTTAGTTATTTTTTTGTGACCAACTTGTTATTGCTCAACAGGGAGTAAACAGGACAACATGATAATCGTGTACAGTAAACACTATGTGAGCATAAGAAGCTAAAAACAAACAAAGACAACAATGAAAAAACACAAAACAAAAAAACTAAAGAAATTTTGTTTAAAAATACGCAACCCCTGTGGGCTGGACCAGGCATCAGCCTGTTGAATCAGTGAAGTTACAGGTAAATAATCAGTATATACATACACTTACATATCTGAAATATATTTACATGTACTGTACATATGACAACAAAGCCTCATAGATTGGAACTGGTCAGATCACAGCCGACCATTCTGCTGCTGTAATTTAAAAATATTCAAATTTATTACCCTGGTTTTACATTTGCTTTTACACAGTACTTCTTATACTTACACTTGTAGCATTTTTTTTTATTTAGAATCCACAGATTTAGATTTGTTTATTTATTCTTTTACTGCCTGTTGTTGCTAGGCACTCTGCGCTCTATACACAAGTCAAATTCCTTGTGTGTACTCAGTTGGCAATAAAGGCTTTCTGATTCTGAGAGCCACATATTCATATTCTCCTCTCTTGCCCCATTAATGTGGGCTTTGAATAATTCCATATAAACAATATTATTGTTTTTCATCATTATTCTGTTTGTCAGTGTAATTGTGTTTGACAGTGTAGTTCAAAGAGGGATATATTTCAGTACCTAAGTACCTAAAGTGTTCAATAATAGGAATATTGGTCGGTAAGAGAGCTGACCTTGCTGCTGCATTAAGTGGCAAACGGACCGATTTTGACCAGTTGATCTTGAATCCCGACAATGCACCAAACTCATCTAGTAGTGACAGCAGAGGGGGAGCAGCCTGTATTGAGTCTTCAAGAATTACTAATGCATCATCAGCACAAAGCCAGATGATGGGTTTCGTTAATTGTGATGGGTTTGATAAGATTTGATTGTCGAATCATCTGTGCTAGAGGTTCAAGTGAAAGTGCAAAAAGACTTGGACACGGGACAGTCTTGTTGAGATGATCTACACAATGGAAACAATGAAGAACAAACATTACCTGTAAGTACCATTGTTGAGGGGTTTGAATACAATACCTTTACTAACTTTACATAGCCTTCCCCAAATCCCATTACGTCCAAGACTGACCATAAGAATGACAACTCAAGGCGGTCGAATGCTTTCATAGCATCCAGAGATACCACCGCGACTGGAACTTTAATATCTGTTGCAGCGTTAATTACATGCAACAGTCTCCCGACATTGTCCAAGGCTAGGCACGACTTAATGAAACTGGTCTGATTGCAGTGCATCAACGAAGTGACATGGGATTATAGATGACCAGGGAGCAACCAGAGATAATAACTACCGTTCATAACCGTAACTTCGATGTGGGATGAGTTGTTTGATTCAAAGTCAGATGGATTCAATCCGAAATAAAAGCGAGATTAATCCGCTGTGATGCCACCAGTTGCGCTGTGAGTGCGCATTTCCCACATTAGCATACAAAAGATCAAGAATCTTATCTCCTTTGTTAGGCAGTCCACAAACTGTTTGAAGGAGGGCAGTGTATTGGAGAGAGAGACGTTGTTGAAATCACCAGACAGTAGAATGAGTGAGTCTGTGTGTTCGGCTTGTAGTCTCACGATAGTTGCGTTACTGCAGTTTCAGCATGTGCAGTAGGAGTAATGCAATCAACAACGGCGACGATCGCAGTGAAAAACGGTGGCAGATAGTATGGTCTCAGACTAACTGCTAACAGTTCAATGTCCCTGCTACAGATCTGTTCTTTGATGATAACATGCAGGGTTACACCATCTGTCATTCACAAGCAGAGCAAGTCCTTCACCTCTCCTCTTACCACACACCATGGCGTCCCAGTCAGCTCGTATAGTCCGGAAACCACCGATTCTGGTGTTATTCTCGGTAATACAGTCTTTCAGCCATGTTTCCATGTAAAACATGAGACTGCTTTCCTGGTAGACTCTTTGGCTCCTGATGAGTGTCTCAAGCTCCTCCATCTTATTACCCATGGAGCGAAAATTTCCCATAATAACAGATGGAAGAGCCGGTCTGTAAGCTTCTCTACAAACTCGATTCCCCTTCGTCCGGTTCCTTTTAAGTCCAGCTTGATTTCCTCTACGTCTCTTTCGTCGTAATTACTCCGGAATATCGTGTCTCATTCTGGCAGTTTTGAGGAGCTCAGCAAGATCAAGAAGGTCCTGACAGGAGTAAACAATAGCCGACTGGCTCCGTTGCTCCTCAGGTAGAACTCCACTGAGCAACGGTGGCAATGGTCTTATCCACTCCATTTCTCGTTACTCACTCCTCCAAGATAGTCAAAAAGTAAAATTAAAACAAGCAAATCATCAATGATTTCAAAAGCGTTTGGCTTGAAGAAAAAAAATCACACTAAACTGAAAAAAACATCGGACTGAAGAGCTGCTGTAACAGGCTTTGTATTGCACCCTTCCCAGCAAAGAAAATTATGCAGAGTACAGGTGGGTCAGTCTTGTGTCAATTCATAGAATTCAGGAAATATGTTGCTGCCCTTTCCCAGATTTAGTCACAGTTCATTTATTTGTTTTTGCGAGCAATACCAAGTTTATCAAATAGATTTGGCCTAATTTAGAGAATTAGGACAAAACTATTTAATAAACTCACTTTTTCAGATCTAGGTAGCTTTTTATTTTCACCTTCAAAAAAACGTTTTACTTAGGAAGCCACTGTAAGTGTTCAATATCTTTAGGAATATAACTCTCACAACCAGAACATTTGGTGAGGGAATTAAATGATAATGACGGTGATGTCAGGGGACAGTTATTTTTTATATGAAGCACACAAAATATTAATATATCTTTTACAGAGTTAACAGTCCAAAATTTGACCTTAGCACAAAGGAAATACAGTGAAAAACGCACATAAAAGGCCACTATATAAAAAACAGTGGCTGATCAATCATTTGTTTTTGTGTTCCTTCTGTGTCAGGTACAATTATGCACAAAAGTTTACATACATACATTATCGTGGCAGTCTTGAGTTTCCAATTATTCCTACAACCCTCAGTTTTCTATGATGGAATTATTGGAACACATGCATCTTTGTTACAATTATTATGCATTATGTTTTCATAAATTTACGATAGTTCTTCTAGAAATATTACAAAATCTGCTGCCTCAAAAAAGGCTGAGCCCAGCCACCCTACAGAGGAAGCTCATTTCAGGCGCTTGTATCCGCGATCTCGTTCTTTCGGTCACTACCCAAAGCTCATGACCATAGGTGAGGGTTGGGACGTAGATGGACTGTTAATTGAGAGGTTCGCCTTACGGCTCAACTCCCTCTTCACCACGATGGTCTGATACAACGCCCGCATTACTGCTGATGCTGCACCAATCCGGCTGTCCATCTCATGCTCCATTTTCCCATCACTCATTAACAAGATCCCGAGATACTTGAACTCCCTCACTTGGGGAAGGAACTCCCCCCCAACCCAGAGGGAGTAATCCACCGGTTTCCGGCAGAGAACCATAGCCTTGGACTTGGAGGTGCTGATCCGCATTCCCACCGCTTCACACTCGGCTGCAAACTGCTCCAGTGCGTGCTGAAGGTCATGATGTGAGGAAGCCAACAGAACCACATCATCTGCAAAAAGCAGAGGTGCGATCCTGAGGTCCCCAAACCAGACACCCTCCTCACCTGGCTGCGCCTTGAGATCCCGTCATTGAACACCACGAACAGGATTGGAGAAAAGGGACAGCCCTGGCGGAGTCCAACACCCACTGGAAACGAGTTTGTCTTAACTGTGCCCTGATACTTTATAAAATAGAAGCTGCCAGTGCAAAAACCCTGCCTCTGGACACGGTCCCTTTCTATCCACTAGGTGTATCAACTGCCCTGATTTGGCAGAAACAAATGAATTCACAGTAATTGAAATGAATTCACAAATGACCAGTGCCCTATATTACAATATTCTGAGGAATTTGAGACCACAAAAACTGATGCAAATTTCTACACTTAAGTTAGACACTTGAGACCAGTATTGTTTTGCTCTTAAGCAAGCCAGTGCCGTCCTCAGTCTATCAAGTAAACCTTTTTGCAGTGATTCAGTTTAAATCTTCAACTATTGACTTAAAAAGTGTATGTTTTCATTTATCTTAATATAACACCAAATTTTTTATTTTTTGTTTTAAGGGAGCGTCTTACTGCTTAACAGGAATAAATAAAGGAATTGTCTGCTTACCTTGAAGCTTGTGCATCTTTTCACATAAATATTTTCCTAAGATCTTTACTCTAAACTACAAATAGCCTATGCTACATTGATCACTCATTTCCATCATGCAGCATTCATGAGATTTGTATTTAGCAGCTGAATGGACAAACACCGTGACCTTGGACAGTTTTCAGGGTGAAAGCAGTACTAATACATGGTCTAGCCATGATAGGTGATGCCTTCCTGCCCACTGAGAATTGCATACAACTTGCAGGCCTAGCTGAAGTGAAAACTACAAGGCATTGTAGTGCTTCCTAGGGCAAGATATTGTTTAAAATATGATCATCAGCTATGATTAATGATCTCAAGTCAAACATGAGCTCAAACAGCAGCAATATCAATTATAGGCGCTCTTTTGCCTTGTCAAGCAACACCATGTCAGTCATAGACACCCTTATGTTAGCGAAGTAAAATCCTGATTTTGTATCACTGATTATCACTTTCTTTAAAGCAAATTCTACTGTAATATTCATGATGCACGGAATAAACGGTTCCTGAAATGCAAGGAATGATGATCTGTTGATAAATCTAAATTATGAGCATATTGTTATATAGTGATGAAAAATGACTACCGTATGAAGCCTTACAGCTTTTGTCTGCATAATTACAAAATATATACTTTTGTCAGAAATGAGCAGACTTGCTAATATTCCAAAAAACACAGGTCTTTTCTTGTGGTGTGGATGAGGCCAAAGTCCATTTTGTGTTCATTATATGATGATATAAAGGCTAGCCATTGAAGTAAAATGCACTTTATAATAAAAAAGAGCAATTTTATCTTTTCATTTGACGTGTAGTCAGTTGTCAGTTTGTGTTTGTGGAGATAAGAGTGTTATTTGTGATGAGTTGGATGTCCTGATATTTTTGATTCTAGTGGATCACAGGCAACAGAGGTTGCAGATGCTTCAGCATCCTTGTCTCACTTCCTGACAGATACAACACTACAATATGACATAACAGATTAGGGAATGGAAAATTGAACTTATTCTGTTGCTGTGCATTTGTTACCTTACAAATAGTTGTGCACAGTTTTATTTTAAAGTGGCCTGTGAAATCTGAGTCAATGTTATTTTTGATATCCATTCTCTGATGGAATACTCTGACATTCCTCTGAAACATGCATTTTAAATATGCTTCATGATGCTTGCTTCAGTCACTGTAACTGACAACACTGTATTATGTAATGAATGAACCTTCTTTATGCTACAGTACAGCCAGAGCCAGTCTTCATCTGCTAAGAAACCAACAACAAATACTTTAGTATAATAAAACATAAAATGATGCCAGGTGTGGCCCTATTAAATGGGTTTTAATAACTAACTGACACAATGTACATGTAAGTAGATGCATATGTTGCAATCAGAACTCAGCTAGTTTTGTGAGTGGAGTGGGACAAAGAGATGATGTTGTGTGTAAAGCCCTATAGCAGCATGTTACATAACTGAGTGGTTTGAGCCTGTGAGCTATCATCCCGCTACTAATACAATGAGGTCAAAGAGAATAGGCTAGATGAGGCCAGCATTCATTTACACTATGTTATGTTTTCACTTGCATAGTATGTCCAGCTCTGTTAAATGTCAGTGACAAAAGAGAGTTTATCTATTCAAACAGCAAGTATTATTCGTTTGTTTGTAGATGGCAGACTGTTTTTCAGCCTTTACCAAATATTTCCTGTAAGAATTGTAAAAAGTTGCTTTTTTTCTCTGTTTCAATATAGTAGCACAGCTACATTTGAATTTAAATTTGCACTCACTGATTTGGGGCATCTGTTGAAGGAAAATTGTCAAATTTATCAGCCTTCTGATCAGGAGTCATAAATTCTCAATTTAATTTATCTAGATCTGTACTCTTAGGGACTATGCAGGACAACAACTTAATTAAATTATTTATCTGAGCATCGACTGACAGAGAACAAATGAGAATGAATAGTAACCAAGCAATAAAGAGTCTGGATAAAGCAAAAGATTAAAACTGATCTTTGAAAGGTAAAATAAGTATTTAATGATATGGGTGTTGATGAAAGATAGAAATGTGATTAATTTGGCTGGGAATATGAGCATTAATAAACAAATTGTACAATCTCTAAGTATCTTGATTATAAAAATAACAGCAACTGCTGTAACTAAGCAGGAATAAGGAGTTTTTTATCTGCTTTGTTTTGTGTTTTTCAGGCTGGTTACTCACTGGTCATAACCATGTTGTTGGTCTAGGCCAAGGGCTTCTCATGACGACCTCCAAGCTGGTTTTATCAGAGGCATTCTATGGTTACCAGAAAACCAGTTCTCTCAGAATCTATCACCTGTCCAGCGGTGTCAGTCTGAGTAGACCTCCCTCAGTTATTATACTGGTTGTATATAATCTGGCAGTAGGCGGCTGCACAGTCCTACTGTACTATGTGCAAAATAAATAAATGAATATATGGCATATAAGGGGGCTGCACAGTGTCTCGGTGGTTGACACTGTCGCTTTACAGCTAGAAGATCCCAGAATGTTCTATTTTCATATAAGGGAGAACACACACACACACATATATATATATATATATATATATATATATATATATATATATATATATATATATATTAGGGCTGGGACTTTAACACATTAATTTTTTCAGTTAATTAATTACAGAATAAATAACACGTTAATGAACACATTTAATCGCACCTTTCTCAGTTCCCTAATTTGTGGTACACCGGTAACACAGCCCAATAGGTGGCGGTAATGAACCTAAAGTCTGTCTGCAGCATACGGTCTATGGTCTGCAGTGAAGAAGATACACAGCGCACAAGGAGGTTTGGTAAACAGGGAAGGAAGATGAGACTCATTGTGCTTGTTGGGAGGAACGTTTTCTTTTAAAAATCTTCCTGATGACAGCTTGGATAAAAGCGTGGTTGATTGCAAATTGTGCAGCAAAGAGTTTTTTTGATCACCGCAGCACTTCAAGCTGATGGCATCACTTCAATGCTAAACATGTTGCTGTTAGCACCAGAGCTAACGTTAGCTACGACAGTCCTGCTAACGGCTAATGGTGTAGCCATCCCATAATAGACCACTTTAAAAGACACTGAAAATGCTTTAATTTACAAAAAGTTGTAACATGCTGAATTGCTATAATTGCATTTTGAGTTTGCAGTAATCTGTGAATGTAGCAGACAGATGAAAAATGCAGATAAATAGAAATGAAACACACGTTTTTGTGGTGTAATTTATTACGCTGCCAAAGAGGTGGAGCCTCGGCAGAGTAACAAGTTAAACCACAAAAATGTGTGTCTTTGTCACGACGTGGGGGTGAACCCGAGCAGAGAGCACACAGACAAGGGACTGAGGTAAGAACAAAAGTGGATTTTATTTAACAAAACAAAGGGGAGTGCTGGAAGGGGTGGGGAACCTGGTGACTGGAATAACTGAACTAAAGGGGAGGTTTGGGGGTGGGGGTGGGGGGTGGGTGGTGACTGTACCAGGAACCGGCGGCCCGGTTGGCATTCTCTGTGGGGTGGGTCGGTGGCGGAGAGCGGGCAGGAGAGCCTTGTTCCAGGGGGGCGACAGGCGGGGTGTTTTCCAGAGCCGAGGGGGGCACACGGCAGGCAGAGACCCTCCACGACGAGCAGGGATTCCAGGAGCAGGCGGCACATCCAAGGTGAGGGAGGGAGGGGGGAGGTCTGGTCAGGGCTGGATCCGGAGTGCAGGAGATGGGGGGACAGAGCAGGTGGAACCGGGCAGCTGGGTCAGCGGAGCTAGACAAGAGAAACACGGTTAGACAAGGTAAAGCTTTTCAATGGAAAAAAATCTCAGCAAAGGTGCAAGGCTAGACGACTGACTGCGTGAGCAGAGTTTACTATCTGGCAGGGTGTGGAGTGTGCAGCCGGCTTTTATGGTGGAGATGATCATCAGGTGTGCTGCACCGCAGCTGCCCGGAGTTCCGTTGACGAGTGATTGGTGATGAATGACAGCTGGACAGAGCAGCTCTGCCGAGTTGCAGCAGGAAGGTGGAGAGAGGAATAGGAGGAAGGAGGAAGGAGGGAGGATGAGGGAGGTCAGGTGGGGGCTGAAGCTGGGACAGAGGAGGGAGCCCTGACAGTCTTTTAAAAACTTAATTATAAACTTTTAGTTTATGAAAAAATATTTTTGTTTATAAATAAAAAATTATATTACTGAAAAATAACCATCAAAATGAGACCATTTATCAGACCCAGAAACTATGAAAACAGAATGAATCTGTCGATTTTCAACTTTCTGAAGGTCCTTGAACTACTTATGCTTTTGTTATATGCCATACAGTGGAAAAAACCAAACAAAATCCAGGCTTTAAATCATCCAAATCACTTTTTTCTATATGTCCCACTTTAAAATTGTATTACTTTTATAAACTTTCAATTGTACACACATATATGTCTATTAATTGATTCAACTGTCAACCAAAATTTATTTGAATTGAAAATAATTACTTATTGTGTCAAATATTGCTGTTTGACAAAAATGCGATTTACTGCAATCAATTAATTACAAAGCCTGTAATTAATTAGATTATTTTTTTAATCACGTCCCACCACTTATATATACATATAAGGAACAAGGCTTAAAGAGAAGCATAGCTGCTTATTGAGGAATGCAAACATCCAAAACACCTAAAATTTGATAGGGAAGACTAGATGATTGGAAGAAGGTACTCTGGACGGATGAGTCCAAGTTTGAACTCTTGGGTCAGCATCGTCATGTTGATGTGCACAGAAAAGCTGGAGAACGTTTTGATGCTAGATGCATTGCACCCACAGTGAAACAGAGATTCCATTATGGTATGTGTTTCAGTTGTGGAAATGGCATGGGCAAATTAGTTAAAATCCATGGTATCATCAACAAGAAAGTCTTCCTGAATCTGGAGTACTCAAACTGATGGACTGACCAAGTCAAAGTCCACACTTGAATCCTATTGAACAGACTTGGGATTTATTGAATTCAGAAAAAGATCACATAAAAGTTTAATGTAAAGTATATCTCTGGGAACAGCTAGAAACTATTTGGAACTCAGTTACAAAAGAGACTGCTGAAAAGTGCATAAAAAACAATGCCAGCAAAAATGCACGCGGTTATCAGAGCCAAAGGAGATTTTTGGTTACTATATGTGAATAAAGACTATTTATTTGTTCCAGTTTGTTATTTGCCCAATAAATAACAATACATTTTTTAGTTTGAAGCAAGTTTGTGACAGATTTTGAAAATATTTGTTGTTAGGATTGGACCATTGATGATTGGGTTAATGTTCTCTTCAGTGATGAATCGAATTTTCAGTTGATGCCCACTCCAGCCAACTTACTGGTTAGGAGGAAGCCTGGAGAAGCCTACAAACCAGACTGTCTTGCCCCTACAGTGAAATATGGGGGTGGATCAGTGACGATCTGGGGTAGTTTCAGTATGAGGGGAACAGGGCAAATGCAAATGTGTGAGGTACGAATGATCCAGGTCATGTAAAGGTCTACTCTTGAAAACTGTCTTCTTCCATCAGCTGGAAAACTCTTTTCTGCCTCAAATGACTGGATTTTCCAACAAGATAATGCCCCATGCCACACAGCAAGGTCAGTGAAAGCCTGGATGCAGAACCAGAACATTCAAACCATGCCTTGCCCTGACCAATGACCAGATTTAATTCCAATCGAAAACTTGTGGAAAATCTTCAAACGCAAAATGGAGAACCACAAGCACAAAAACAAAGCAGATTTGTTTGAATTTGTGCAAGAGGAATGGGCTGCTATGACAGCAGAGCAATGTCAGAAGCTGGTAAAGGGCATGCCAAGACACATGGCTGCAGTCATCAAAAACAGTGGTTTTGCAATCAAGTACTAACTTGTGTGTGTATCATGTGACTAAAACAAAACAGAAAAGAAAACATGGAATTCTTAAAAGCACTGTTTGGC
This sequence comes from Amphiprion ocellaris, assembly GCF_022539595.1. NCBI lineage: Eukaryota > Metazoa > Chordata > Actinopteri > Pomacentridae > Amphiprion > Amphiprion ocellaris. The sequence continues at coordinate 24,615,512 of NC_072784.1, read as the reverse complement.
AGTACAGTGCCATAGTTACTGATGTAAGAACTTAAGTGATTTTGGTTATTATCAAGAAAACCATGGAAAATGGCTAGATATCAGCTCTTAAGTTAAACTCTTATGAGCTATTTTTGTTGTTTTCATTATATTTGTCCAAACAAATGTACCTTTATCTGCTCTCAGCTCTCGTAGGAGGCGGTCGCACTTTTCCTCACTCCGTAGCTATCTCTGTTTCCTCCCCACACCCTCATGTCTTCTGCTTGCTGCATTTTCATCTCGTCTCGTCTGTCTGACTTGGAGCGATCGCTTGGCACTGGACCTTCGAAACACCGATCATGGAATTGATTAACTGGTCTCTCAATGCAATTGACAAGATTGTCGCCACAAAGAGCACAGGCCTAGGGGAGCCTACCTGCCCGGATGGGAGTTTCGCCTCTGGTTACATGATCGACGCCTGGGGGAAGTGGAAGGGGATCATGTGCCTGGCACCCCTAACCGTGGAGGATGTGGAAGATGTTTATATATTTGGATTTATGATAACAGGCCTGCTGATAATTGGCTTGTTCACTGGCCTGAGCTTCTGAAAAATCAGGAAGACCGCAGATAGAAACGACGTCCAAACACTGCTGGTCTATGCAAACAATCGGATCACGGCTGCCGATGCTCGGTATGACGAACTCAATCGTAAGATGAACAATTTGCTTGGTGTGACTGTTGATTTGAGTCGCAGATTGGAAGCGATCAGGGTGAGAATCGCTACAGCTGAGGTCTAAAATTGTTGAGAGCAGTAGGAGAAAGGTGAAATTACTCCTCTCCCGCCCAAACATGAGAATAACTGATTACATTCTGGCGCCCCTGGAACAATAACAAACTCCTCTGGAAGTTTCATGGCCAAGAGATAGCTCTCCTAACCCCCCCCACTTTCCCAAGGACACCTGTTGACTTTTGGACCGGGCCAACCGAGGACGTCTCCATAGCAACCTGCTGTGTTATCGCGCTCCCACCCTCGCGAACTGAGACACCGGAGGTCTGAGACGGAAGAAGATGGGCTACACGCATACACACACATCGGACTCATGAACTGAGGACTGAGCTAAACATTCGCACAAACATGCCCATACCCCCCTCCCCCCGCCTCCACAAGCTTCCCTCGCTATGCACAGGAGCCAGGAATCCGTGCGCAGAAATTGCTGCACAGCATCTGACTAACTGTGCTCCCCCCTCCACCACCCCACATCCTTATCCCAACTATCCTTGTCTTATGTCATGCTTTGCCTGTTGCGTTTTTTTTTTTTTTTTTTTTTAGGTTCCTTCTCAAATTGAATTTCCCAACATTGGAGGTTTCATTTGGTACAATGAGCCTTTTTTTTTTAACTTACCCTCTGCTATCCCTACCCAGATCCCAACATGTCTTTTTCTTTTTTCCTCAAGAAAGGTGTGCGCAGCACTGCACAGCAGCCGGAGCTGTCATTGGCAGGACAGCTCAAATGAAATTTTGTTGTATATGAAAGTGTGCAATGACCAATAAAGATTGACTGATTGATTGATTGATTGTTGTTAGTTGTACCATTCATTAAAATGAACAAGAAATTAGAGAAAACAAGGGTGTTCTAATAATTTTTTCCATGACTGTATATATACACTACCACTGCCAGTTTCGCTGTACGGAATTCCACAAATTAACCTTGACAAGGCACAGCTGTGAAGTGAAAACCATTTCAGGCGACTACCTCATGAAGCTCATTGAGAGAATGCCAAGAGTGTGCAAATCAGTAATCAAAGCAAAGGGTGGCTAATTTGAAGAATTTAAAATATAAAACATGTTTAGAGTTATTTCACAGTTGTTTTCTACATTATTCCATATATCTTGCTTCATAGTTTTGATGTCTTCGATATGTATCTACAACGTAGAAAATAGTAAAAATAAAGAAAAAACATTGAATGAGAAGGTGTCCAAACTTATACACGCACGCACGCACGCACGCACGCACGCACGCACACACCGATTGACCGATTACATGATATGACCACCTGCCTAATATTGTGTTTGTCCCCCTTTTGTGCCAAAACAGCCCTGACCCATCAAGGCATGGACTCCACTAGACCCCTGAAGGTGAAGTTTTCGCTTCTCAGTTGAAATGAAACTTGCTTACCAAGACCACTATTAAGCTGTGCTTGAAGCTGTTGTCCTGGTGAGCTGCCTGTCACACAGCTGTTGACTCTCAGAAACTTGTCTTCTGATTCTGCTGTGGCTTTGGGTCTCCCAGGCCTTTTCCTGTCAGTTTCTGAGTTCCGTTTGATGGTGATGAAAACTGTACTCACTGACACCTTGACTTTCTTCACAATTTCTCTCTCGGAAAGGCCTACATTTTTAAGTGTTATGATGGTCTGTCTCCTCTTGTTAATTGCCTTTCCTTGCCATTTTTATTGCAACACACTACTTTCTGCAGTACAATACTATTCAAATAATGCTCTGGAGGGTATGGTGCCATGGTGTGTTCCAACATTATTTTTATGCAGACAGAGGGGGCTGTAAGTAATCAAGAAAAGTTGGGACACCTGTAGGATTTGGTAGCACCAGCTTTCAAGGCTTGATCAACCGCCATTGCTGCAAACAGCTTTAAGTTGTAAACCCATTTCTTGTTCCCTGAAAATTCCTTGTATAATTTTGAAATGTACATCATTTTTCAGTTTTGGGTAAACTTACCTTTTTTTTTTTAACCTCTAGCAGTTCACCACTTATCTTTGTACCATTTCAAGCTATTCATTGGACTCGAACTACTTGAATTTCAATAAAAAACTGGAAAAATTGAGATGTTCTAAAACTCTTGACCGGTAGTGTATTGATGAGAATATGTTAAAAAAAAATATAATTTCCGAATTTTGCAATTCTAAACTTGTCATATATGTTTCCTGTGAGACACATATATCTGCCTTCCTTTCTTTCATCTGGTGCTTGATTATTTTACTTCTAGTTGCCTATGTCTGGAAACATCTAAACTTTAATGACCGTATGCATATATGTTAAATGTATGTTATTCTGAATGATAAAGAAAAGCATACATTTGAAAAAGAACTGACCATATGTAAAAGTTTGTATGGTCAAGTGCACAATTCTGTTTGTTTGTTAGAGGTATGTATAGGCATGATAGAAGACAAGAAAACAGAAAACAAGTAAGACATCAGTATCAGAGGTAATTGTAGTGTTTCATATGGGATAATGTCCAGTATATATATTTAAATCTGTGTTTGAAGGGAGTGGGGAGAGTGGGGGTGCTGCATGATGACCCCCCTGCATGACTTCGCGCAATAGTATAACTCCATTCTCTCTCTTTCTCTCGCTCCTTCAACTCCGTTAGTCTGATAGCAATTTATCATGTTGCTTCATGTCTTAATGCTCACCATGGTCATATTTCTGTAAAAGTCAAACTGACATTGACACTAGGTTGAACCATCACAGGCACGCACAAGCAACGGTACTTTGAGTTGTGTGAAGTGATTTAGGTAAGGATTTTTCCACATTTCAGCATCAATATTTGCTTGAAAAAAAAATCTGAGACATTTAATATACAGTTTGTGTGCCAAAATCACAAGCTCCCTTTTTTCAAAAATACTTTTTGACTTATTTCACACTGTTTTGTTTACTACATTATTCCATATGTGTTCATTCATAGTTGTGATGCCTTCAGTGAGAATCTACAATGTAAATAGTCGGGAAAATCAAGAAAAACCATTAAATGCGAAGGTGTGTCAAACTTTTGACTGGTAGTGTAACTGTTAACAAAAATCATTAGCTTTCTTCATATTATGTTGATTTTGTCAAATGTGACTTGTAAATCTCTTGTCAATCGTTCAATCAGTCTATCTATCTATCTATCTATCTAGCTATCTATCTATCTATCTATCTATCCATCCATCCATCCATCCATCCATCTCCTGTGTGAGAATACCATAAAGCTGCCCTGCTAGTTTTTTCATTGTTCTGTTGTCCATTTTAATGACAGTGCCAGTCTCCCTATGTGGCAATAGTCCACCAAAACAAATGCACCTGTCATTTGGTAAATTACCCTTCACACAAGTATCCAGTGTTTAACAACAAACTTTGTATTTCTTCTCTTTCACCAGGTTCCCAATGTTGAACATGTCCACCCCCAGTGAGCTGAAGTCTCCTTGTGTGACCCGTAATGGTATGGTGAAATTACCCCCCAGCCAACCGAATGGTTTAGGCAGTGCAAGTATCACCAAAGGGACCCCTGCTGCCAAGAACCGTCTGTGTCAGTCCTCCTCGGTACCATCCATTCTGCCTCCTCCACCATCCTCCCTTCCATACCACCACCACCATCACTTGGACGTCCCTGGCATGCCTCATGCTGCAGCCCCTCTGTTGGCCTCTGACCTAGAGCCTGGAAAGCCTCTGGTGGGCTTGAAGCCATCTCTTCGTCAGCCTCCTCCTCTCACCCCACCTAAACCCATGGTGCTGGAGCGTCAGCTTGTCCTAGATGAGAAGCTGCTCAACCGACTGCTCTGGTACTTCACTACAGCTGAAAAATGTTTGCTGGCGCAGGTATGCAAGACATGGCGCAAGGTGCTGTACCAGCCCAAGTTCTGGGAGGGTGTGACGCCCATCTTGCATGCTAAGGAGCTATACACCCTGCTGCCCAATGGGGAGAAGGAGTTTGTCAGCCTGCAGGCCTTCGCCCTGCGTGGCTTCCAGTCTTTTTGCTTAGTGGGTGTGTCAGACCTCGACATTTGTGAATTCATTGACAACTACCCGCTGTCAAAGAAGGGTGTTCGCTCAGTCAGCCTCAAGAGGTCCACCATCACAGATGCTGGTTTGGAGGTAAGTCATTGAGTGTTTGGTAGAGAATTTTCACTGATGCACATAGTAGGTGATTCAAAGTCCCTGGGATAGGGTCCATAGCTAAATCAGGTAGCTATACCTGGTATAGTGAAGCCACCTCATTTCAATCCTTGCAGTCTCAGCAGGGAATTAGGCAACAAAATAATTGCACTGATTATCCACAGTTATCAGCAGCCACCAATTTATTATGGTTATTTGGTGAAAAAGCCACTAAAATGTTAAAATTATTCCCCTATTTCTGTATTGGGTTTTTATTTGATAGACTGCTTCTGTTTTCATTTTTGTTATTGATAGACACTTAACACTACCTCTATATTTACCTGTTGCCTTGATGAATTTGGTCTTAATTTTTCCAAAGCGTCGTGTCATTCTATCACTCTGTTGTTTTGAGTTTCACTTATGAACACAAACACTGTTTTTATTCAAAGAAATGATATTTGTATTCAGGTATGCTTTTCATCTTGCCTTCAGTGTTTTAGTTGCTGTTAATGGAATTCAACACTTCCCACCAGATGTCTCCGTTAAAATGTGTTCTCCTTGTGTAAGACTCGTGTCTTAGTAGGCTTTAAATATGTTTCATATATTTTTATTAGTGCTGTCAAATGATTACAATTTTTAATCAGACTAATCACAGGGGTGCTGTGGATTAATTTCGATTAAAAACGATTAAATTTCATTCATTTTTGATCTATATTAACCACATTCATTTTACAGATTCAAGAAAGAAGGGAATATATACGCACTTAACATGTTTATTAAACACCTGTGCTTTGGTGAAAAGAAAATTCCTTCCTGTAGAATGTTCATATTACTGTAAGTTGGTCCACTGTTCCGTCTTTGGGGTTTTTTTTGTATTCAAAAAGTGGGCAAATGCGCTGTTTAGTGCAGGGGTATCCAACTAAAATTCAAAGAGGTCCAGTCAGAGAAAATGTATTAAAGCAAAGGTCCAGAACATCATAAAGTCTAACTGAATTAGTGTGATATATGTTGATGTAACCTGGTAGTTTTATTAGTGTCTGCGTTAATTGCGTGGATTTTTTAAAATCTGATTATTCATGATGATGGATTAATCCACGTTAACGTGTTATTTTTGACAGCCCTAATTTTAATATGTTTTAATGTTTCATATATGTATTCAGGAAGTGAGTTCTATTTCTTTGATTCATAATTTCAAACACATTTTTAATTCAAATAAAAAGGATATAAAACACTAAAAAGAATAAAAACTGAGCAGGAGCAGATTAGTGAGTTGTTTGCCTTGCTAGGAATTACTGCTGTGGAAATGCACATTATGATGAACTTACCTGAACAGCCGTTAAGTTACAGATAATCTTAGATAGGGTCATCAGTAGCAACTGGGTGATTATTTGAGACTGTCATAATTTGAATACTCGCTTTTAGAACAGAATTTATTGTACTCCTGGTCAGTACCATCTTTGGTGGAATGGACATTGTTGTTCTGAGGTACACATTAGAGGACCAGCAAAATGCAGAGTCAGTCTCCATCTAAATTTAATTTGAAAAATGGCTGAAGCAGTTAACTTTTTGTCTCGTTGCAGTTATGTACCAGTTTATAAAAGTTGTTAGACAATGTTGGAGACTGTTTTTAGGATTATTATTCACCGTTTAGTTTGTCTTTTAATCCATTTGTGTCTGCCATCATATTGTATTCCGAAGACCAAAAAGGCATAATGCTTGGAGAGTGCCTCTCTATTGGCTCTTACTTACATACTTGCTAGGCTAGGCTGCTATTCTGGGATAAGTGAATGGTTGCCATGGAGAAAGCTCGAATTGTTTGCTGCATGATCTATGGACTTTCCATTTTAGATTGCTGATCTTTTGTATTGCCATTTTGTTGTACATTGTAAAGGAAAAGTCATGTTCACAAAAGGAGGAAATGCAAAAAATAATAATAAAAAGCACTTTAAAAAGTAGGAGGACATTTATTCTCTTAAAGCGTAGAGATCAAATGTGTAAATGAAACTGGGAAATTATCCATTTAGTTCAGTATCACAACCTGCTTCATTCACAACAGTTTACTGCAGCTAATTTTTATTTAATTCCAGCATTATGTTGCAATGGCGGTTTTATCTGAAGAACACGTTTAAAGTTATGTGGCACATTGTTGATAGTAGTGTGCACACTTCATTTTCTTCTTATCAACTTTTTGGCATTTTTTTCCTCTAGTGACAGCACTGACCTGGAGTAGTAAATTTGTATATCCAGATAATATGGCCTGTAGTAAAAACTTGATTTCTACTATGGACAAGGTCATAACTGAATATTGTATGTGATTTGTTGCCTAGACATTTATTTTTTATGGCTTTTTTATACATAAAATGAGATATGCTGTCTAGCTTTAATTTCTGTTGGCTTTTCATTTATTGAGATTGTGATTAGCATACACAAACATGAGTACCAGAGAATTGAAGGTAACAGAGGAGCCACTGATCTGTAAGAAAAGAAAACAAACAAGAAAAGAACACAAAATTGATTCATCAAATATAGCATTGTGGAGACTTCTTAAAAAACAGAAGTCACTTACATGTTGTCCATAGGAAACAACACCTGATGATTGTTAGAGCTGTTAACAGCATTGGTAGAGCTGTTAAGAAGACAGTTTGCACAGGACTTGGATAGCAGAATTGCAGATTATAGAGCAAAATGCAAACCTCTTATCAGCAGCAAAAATCCAAAGAAATTAAACCATTTCAGATTTTGTCTATATGTATATACTGCAGAGATATTCAGACTTGTTTAATAATTAGAAATTGGTTGATTAAAATGTTGAGTACAGCTAGATATGCTGATTACAAAATGGTACAACTATGAGAATTAACTTTAAATGGAGTTTATTTATGGAATTAAATGTAATTACGAAAGACTCTACTTAAAATAGTGTTTTGGATCGTAGTGTGATCTTCACATTCTTTAACACTATTGGTGGCTGGCTGTTATTTTGCAGGTCATGTTGGAGCAAATGCAAGGCCTGATGCACCTTGAGCTGTCAGGCTGCAACGACTTCACAGAGGCTGGCCTATGGTCCAGCCTCAATGCCCGGCTAACTTCCCTCAGCGTCAGTGACTGCATCAATGTGGCAGATGATGCCATTGCTGCTATCTCACAGCTCTTACCCAACCTATCAGAGTTAAGCCTGCAGGCCTACCATGTCACTGATACGGCCATGGCTTACTTTACAGCCAAACAGGTAGGATGTCAAAAGAAGAGGTAACAACTTGATACTTTACTGTCCACATTCATTCCCCATATTTTTTATGATGGATTAAAATGTTTTATCTTTCAGTAGACATTGATCATATTTTAGTTCATATGAAGTTCTTATGTCTATTTTTAATAATAGAAGGGTTAGTTATGTAAAGACAAAAACAAAATGCCAACTTTTTGTTTTTGTCCAGCAAAAACAAAAAGTTCCCTTAAGCTCCACAGTGCTTTTCAGTCTTTCTTAGCTTCTCTGTACTAAAGTGTTTCTGGCAGAAGCAGTGAGCTGTTCTCAGTGAACTCTCAACAGCTCTGATAAACCTAATGTACATAAACTGCTTTTTGCCAACATCAGATGAACAGTTACTGAGTGGTGAACATAATGGACAATTTAAGAGCTTTAAAGCCTCATATGTCTCTTAGGGGTTTTGATGGGGACCCATGAAGATAACAAAGAAAAATTAATGTTGGACTTTCAATAAATGGACCCAAGTGGTAACACAGGAGAATTAAAATGGTAAAGGACCTTTTTGATCAGCGTGGCCATTCACGGCATTAAAATGCATCTTTTTTATTTTGTAGATCAGTGGCTTCACATAGTTTTTTGTATTTACAATGCATGCGCAAGTTGCGCTAGTGTCAACAGAGTTGCAGTGACACAAAGACAAACAGTGTATGTATTTCATTCTGAGTTAAGGAATCCACCATGTGGAACATTTCAGTGTGAGGACAGAGATACCATTTTTTGGTCATTGATGACTGATTCATTTATAGCAAAAGTAAAATTACGCCTTGGATAACAAGCATCTCTTTTGATCTTCTCCTGATGTACACTGAAATGTGATTTGATATGTACTGTATGAATCAGTCAAATAAACTTTGTGCCAGACAGTTTGTTCAGCCTCAGCAGGAGGGGAGCAGACAGAGAAAGTTGTTTTTTTGAAGAAAACCAATAAGTGACCAGATTTGTTTCATGGACTAATGGTACGTATCCACTGGATCTGTTTTGTCTGCATGTAAACGCGCTGCATCTGAAAATCTGAACAACACGGTAGCTCGGTCGCAAACTTTCTCTTTTAGTACAAAAACAGTTCAGCGAAAAGTGTTTCTGAAAGCATTTGAGGCGAAAAATAAGCTGTGCAGTTGCTGAATCTGTCTTTGTTTTAGTAATAACGATGGCTAGTTTAGATGTTTGATGAAAGTTTTTGCGATGCGTCAGACCTCTGTACACAACACCAAATTTGCATAAAGTAGAACTCAAGTCTACTTTATGCAAATGAGCTCCAGGGAGACACCCCGGATCACAGCTTGAAATGCACCGCAACGAAACCAGCATGAAATGCAGAGATAGAGATAATGAATGGGATGCAGGAAATTGACCGTTGAAGTGGACACGTACCATCAGTTACTTTGGTGACTGAAAAAGAAATAATATAAACTGGGCTGTAAAAGCTCACAGCTTCCCTTGATTCGGCATTAACAAATTCTTCAATTTATGGAATACAACCCTGAACTGTTTCATATGGCCATCATATGCTGATAAGCTATCAACTGTCGATAAGGTTTAGGTGGTTAGGAAATTAAAGTAAAGGTGCTTAAAGAAGGAATTAGGAATTATTGAAAATCTTGACATAATTAACTCTAAACATATACTATTTACTAAGGAAACTGGTTTCAATATTAGCCATGATGTGCGGAAGACCAAGTAATGATATTCAGTTGGTTTGATCCAAGAAAAATGACATTCCACTTAAACAGTTCTCTATTGCCTCTCGACAGTCTCTTCACTTTGTTACATATTTCATATCCATGGAGAATGACCCCCCTTCTCATCAGGATATGTGGATATTTCTTTAAGACACACTGACTTGCCTGCACAGTTAGCCTATAAAACATCTGTGCTGGCGTGAATTCACTATTTGTTTGATCTCCACCACAGTCAGGATACAGTGTGACAGTCCATGCTACTTTCAAAATGATCTTTATGTATGTGCGTGGGTTACTGCATATATCTACTTAACTGTTTCCCTGTTTAGATATTATTAGATTTGTTCCTTAGGCTCTCCAGCTCCTGACGCTGTGATTTCCAATACTAGCAAATTGCTCGCGGTTTCGTGAACTGGCATGCTCGGTGGGGCCCGTGCTGTGTGCCGACTTCCACCTTGGCTAACAAAAATTCTATTCTTGCCAGATCGAGCCGGCATATCTCTTAAAGGTGTTCTTATGTCTGTCATTCCTTACAGCGTATTGCTCACGGGTTCGTTAACTGACGCGCTCAGTTGGATTCCTGCTGAGTGCCAACTTCCCGGCACAGGAAAGTTATTACTGCACATTGGATGTTTTTTTTAGAGCCGTCGCCAGTGAGGGACAGGAGGATGAGCAGCTATTAAGGTTTAGAGATCCTCAAAGCACCCTTTTTCCTCTTGACAATATCCAGAATCTGGCTAGCCAGACCAGACTCTCTGCATCCTGCAGCTGTGGTTCCCAATACCAATGCATTGCTTGCGGGCTTTTGAGCTAACATGCTTGGTTGGCCTCATGCTGAGTGCAGACTTTACGTCAGCTAACAGCAGTAAAAAAAAAAAAAAAAACTCTGTTCCAGCCCAGTTGAACCAGCATTCCTTGAAAAAAAAAGGCATGACTGTGATTCCTACAAAGCATATTGCTTGCAGCTTCTTAAGCTAACACACTAGGTGGGATCCCTGCTGAGTGCATATGAGGACACTTTCCTTTGCCCATGTTGACATCTTTGAAAGAGCCAGTTGCTGCGGCTGCATTTCCCCCTGCCAGCATATGGCTCATTTCGAGAGCTGGACTGTTAAGTCAAGCATGTCTTTGCCAGCACCGTAATGCCCCTGGTGGCAGTTTAACATCATAAAGTGTAGTCTCTGGCCATCCCAGGTGACAACATTTCTGAGCATGGTTCGGGACTTCAGGAAGGAGACTAATGTCCTGACTCCAAAAAGTTGGCAGGCTTTCTAAATCAACCTCAGTTTCTTTTAACTACATTCTTAGGCCAACTACAGTCTCTGTCTTTGCTTCATGGGCCGAATGGAAGCCATTGTAGAAAGCATCTTTTTCCTCCTTCCTGTGCATGCAGCCTGTCCAAAGATGCCTCTTGACCATACGGCTTTGTCTACAGTGATTTCACTGGACTATGGTGGTGGTTTTTCAGGGGACTTACTAACGATCTGCTGGGGGAGGGATTAACCCAACGCAGAGCAAAGCAAAGTGCTCCAGGACCTGTGATCTATTGCCGTGTGGTCTTCACAGGATCCTCCCCAGTAGGCTGGAACATGGTCTATGGTGTCTGTGGGGTCAAGGGCCTCTGGACCTGCTGTTGCTCACTGGCAGTTCCTACCAAGATTGTAAGGTCACAACGTCATTTCCAGGAAAGACAGCACAATGACTGCAGTGGCTATCAATCGGTAGGTTGGCAGAGGGTTCATCCCCTCTTCTGATTACTCAGTCACACGTGCTGAAAACTGTGAACACAGTAGCAGAAATCATGTCAAGAGGAAGTCCACACCCAGGCGGGTTGAGGAGACTTGGTGTTACTTTGGTAAGGCAACATTTCAACCTTTTCAACTCCAGAGAGTTGGCACATTGTCTTTTCTCTTATGGGATGATGATCCTGTCAAGGCTGAGGTTTTGAACCTGAAGTGAGGACACAGGGTAGCAGGCAGAGGCTGATCAAATTTAACAAAGGAATTTTATTACAAGAATGACTAAACTATATAAACAGAACAGAGTGAACTGAGTAAACCAAACTCTAGTCAAAGAACTAAAGATTTAACAAAGAAGTAAATTGGACTCAAACCTAACAAGAGGTTCTAACCAAAGAATAAAGCCAAGGCTAAACAAAACGGTGGCTCAACAGTGCCGGTTAAGCTGGGATTCGAGTTTGTTACTGAGGTCCAGGGGAGCCAGCAGCGGGGGCTCAACAAAGCTGAGCAGGCTGAAGACAGCGCAGACCAACGGTAAATGCAGGCAGAGCAAACAAGCGTTAGTCAAAACTTTACACACGTGACAGACTTTCAAAAGATCTGACTACCTAACAGTGAAAGCTGAGTCTACAATCTGACAGGGAGTGAGTAAAGAGCCAAGCTTTATGGAGAGCATTGGTTGTGGACAGGTGTGCCGGTCCACAGCTGTCTTGAATACCTGGTGAATGAATAATTAACAGGGGAGAGAGAGAAAGAGAGAGAGAGAGACAGAGAGAGATTGAGAGGAAGAAAAGGAGAGAGGAGAAGAGAAGGAGAGAGGAGAATAGAGAACCAAACAGAAAGGGGGGCTAGGCAGGCACCTCTGACAGATCCACCTCCGGAGTGGGATGCCCTGGCAAATATATGACCCCAGAGTGCTTTTAACCTTCTCTCCTTTCATGCTCCTCCAGCCGCTTCTTCCAAGGATTCAGGCAGAGGAAGTGAGGCTGATTATAGTGGCACCTCTTTGCCATAGTCCCAGTGATTCCACGTCTCTCAAACGGGATGCTTGGAAGCTTCCACGTTGGAGAAGACCTGCTATCTCTAGTCAGCAAAACGCTATTCCATCCCTTCCTGGCTGTGCTCAGATTGATGGCCTGGCTGCTGAGATTGGGTGCAGAGTCCACTCATCAGTGGAGGATTGGACCAGGCTCCCGTTGACCTTCGTTGTCTTCCTTGGTAAGCTTAGCTGCTTGCAGGTTGATCTGAGTGGCCACTTTGTTCACAGGTTTGGCCTTTTCCTTTTGACTTTTAACGGTGTCACTGGGGTCAGTTTTGCATCTTGCAGACTGGCCTAAGCAGCCTCTCTGTCTCTCAGAGTTGCTCTTTGCGTCATGCAGGGCCTCTGCCTGGTTGGTATCTAAATAGTGTACATTTGCAAACAGTTAAATTGTCATATACCAGTGGTTTGTGCAGCCCCATCTCCTTGCAGAGTGTCTTAAAGAGTTACCTCATACATATGAAATATGCAACAGAGTGGAGATATTGTCTTGACACAATAGAGACCATATGGTCATATTGTAATCTTGGGTCTCTATGTGAAGAGATTGTCCATCCAGCTCTTCTTGGCCACTCAGTGACACAATCTGATCAAACTATCAGTGAATTCGTGTCTGCACAGGTGCTTTATAGAAAGAAGAAATATCAATGCATGTTGAACAGCATATGTACATATGCAAAATGTAACAGAGTAGCAAGATAGTCTCTTGACGCACACAGAACCAAAGTTACAATGTAAATGTACGGTCTAATCAGTCTTAAGCCCTATTCGCATGGGATTAGTATTACCTGGGGACCTCTGGTGATTTGTAATAATTGCAGAGGAAGTTGGTGATGTTAATCCCATGTGAATGCGCCATGTCGGTAATTGGTAAAATAATTATTCCCCTGCAAATTACCTACTATATTTTGCCAAACACCGACATCCTGGGATAATACTAGTCCCGTGCGAATCTGCATCTCGGTGATTGGGGGGTATTTTAGTTGTTGTTTTTTTTATTGCGCATCTTTTTCTACATCTTTCTCAGTTGAATTATGGAGGCTTGGTGGAAATTATTGACAGCATTTTAGGAGCAAATGCAGGAGTAGGCCTATATACAACAGGCCTGTGGACCATTCACAGAAACAGCAAAATCAGATCAACAAGAAGAGGGAAATTTGGGAGGATATAGAGATGGATGACATGCATAGCAGCATGTGGTAAGAAACATTTTTCTTGGCCTATCTTTCAACAGGCTTAATACAAGCGCCCTGACAGCCTGTTATCCCGACAATGCTGCCCGTTGCTCTCAAGTCACGCTGCTGCTTTGACATATTTACTGTTGACATGACAACTACATACCACGTTAAAAGTGATCATTTTAACCACAAGCTTTCCACAAACCAAACCAAGTGGCTTTTGTGTCCAAACCTAATGAGACCCTATAACAATACTGTTGTTACAACATAGACTTTTAATGTTTTTAATGTTTATTCATGCGACCAATGTCTGATTTTTTATTTTTTTTGCATGTAGCGGCCATAGCAGCTGGCCACTTTGCACATGAACGTGACAACAGCGGATGTTGCGACCTGCACAGATTTGACATCATATCCGGGCTGTAGTGTCAGTAAATTTGAGTAAAATACAGACTTCGCTTATCCTGTGTGAATGCACTGCGAGAAACATAGACGTCCTAGGGTAATTCACAAATTACCAGAGGTCCCCAGGTAATACTAATCCCGTGCGAATAGGGCTTTAATGACCAACTTGTAATTAACCTGTTGACTTGAGAGAGAGAGAGAGAGAGCAATCTCGGTATCAAAATCTCATTTTGATATTGAGATTGAATCCAGCAAATTTTTTTAGGATTTCTTTATTGATTTTGAGAAACCATATGAGATGGCTGGTCTGTAAATCATAGAAATGTAGATCCCTCAACATTGAAAAGACTGCCATACACTATAGTGTCTTTTAATCATATACATAGCTGTAGCTCAAAGAACTCTGTGTGAATAAATACTCTGAGTAGCCTGTGGTGGGCTCATCTGTAATAATAAAGCAGCCCCAGGTTGTTATCAATTTCTTTATTCATGATTGCATATAAAGAATAATAATTGGAATACCTTTGCAGGGTTACACCACCCACACTCTGCGGCTTCACTCCTGCTGGGAGATCACCAATCATGGTGTGGTAAACATGGTTCACAGCCTTCCTAACTTGACTGCCCTCAGCCTCTCTGGCTGCTCCAAGATCACTGATGATGGTGTGGAGCTGGTTGCTGAGAACCTGCGTAAGCTCCGCAGCCTGGACTTGTCCTGGTGCCCTCGGATCACTGACATGGCCCTGGAGTACATTGCCTGTGATCTGCATAAACTGGAAGAACTGGTGCTGGACAGGTCAGTCTTGTTTGTGATACTGTGCTTTCAACCTTCAAAATCTGTGCTTAACGAGATAATTGACAAAATAAATAAAAGCAGAAGGTATCTAGTAAAAATGATTTCAGTTTGATATAATATAGTGGATGCAACATTAAATTGTCAAATCTCTGCTTCAATTTACGTCACCTTACTTATGAACTTTAAAAATGTGATCTATATGTGTCCATATAGATCTTTTAACACATACTTTAAGTGTTCAAATGTAAATGGATACACATGAATTCAGGGGGTCATGAGGTCATGATATTTAGTTTAGTAATTTTGTTTGGTGTTTGCAAGACATCCTAGCTAGAGCATTTCTAGTTCTACAATTCAATTTACCAGTTATCTTCATTAACATTATGGTCTAAAACCCTGATGATAGCACTCAAGAAGGAAGCCTCTACTTTGCCCGGACTAGGAAAACGGGTGCCTCTCCCTGGAGCCAGTTCTGGGGCGGGGGGAGCTCATCACAGAGCACATGGTGGCCGAGTCTTGGGGCCCTGTGGGGCTCGGTCGGGCACAGCCCGAAAAAGTAACACGGGGTCGCCGCAGGAAATCGGGGCTGGGTGCTGTGCCAACCAGGCAGTAGGCAGGAGCGGACATCTAGGTGCACCACCCCCTGGTGGCGTAGACTAGCTTTGGCGACGTGGAACATCACCTCACTGGCGGGGAAGGAACCCGAGCTGGTGCGGGAGGTGGATACCGGCTAGATATAGTTGTGCTCACCTCCACATACAGCAAGGGTTTTGGAACCAGAATCCTGGAGAGGGGTTGGACTCTCTCCTTTTCTGGAATTGCCCAGGGTGAGAGGCACGGGACAGGTGTGGGGATACTCATGAGCCTCCGGCTGAGCGCCACTTTGTTGGAGTTCTCCCCAGAGAATGAGAGGGTTGCCTCTCTGCGGCTTCGTGTTGTGAAGGGGAAAACTCTGACTGTTGTTTGTGCTTATGCACCGAACAGCAGTTTGGAGTACTTGGCCTTCTTTGAGTCTCTGGGTGGTGTCCTGGAAGGGATACTGCCTGGGGACTCCATAGTTCTCCTGGGGGACTTCAACGCTCAGGTGGGCAATGATGGAGAAACCTGGAAGGGGGTGGTTGGGAGGAACGGCCTGTCCGATCTGAACCCGAGCGGTGTTTTGTTATTGGACTTCTGTGCTAGTCATGGATTGGCCATAATGAACACCATGTTGGAGCATAAGGTTGCTCATAAGTGTACTTGGTACCAGAGCACCTTAGGTCAAAGGTCGATGATCGACTTCATAGTTGTATCATCAAACCTGCGGACGTATGTCTTGGACACTCGGGTGAAGAGAGATGCAGAGCTGTCAACCGATCACCACCTGGTGGTGAGTTGGAACCAGTGGTGGGGAAGGCTGCCGGACAGACCTGGCAAACCCAAACATGCAGTGAGGGTGAACTGGGAATGTCTGGCGGAGGACCCTGTCCGTGGGGTTTTCAACTCCCACCTCTGGAAGAGTTTCTCCTGCATCCCGGGGGAGGTTGGGGACATTGAGACTGAGTGGGCCATGTTCAAAGCCTCCATTGCAGAAGCGGCTGTTAGGGGCTGTGGTCTGAAGGTCAGCGGTGCCTGTCGCAGTGGCAACCCAAGAACCCGCTGGTGGACACCAGTGGTGAGGGAAGCTGTCAGGCTGAAGAAGGAGGCCTTTCGGGCTTGGCTTGCTTGGTCTCCTGAGGCAGCCGATGGGTTCCGGTTGGCCAAAAGGGTGGCAGCTGCGGCAGTCGCGGAAGCAAAAACTGGGGTGTGGGAAGACTTCCGGGAGGCTATGGAGAAGGACTTTCGGTTGGCCTCAAGGAGGTTCTGGCAAACCATCCAATGCCTCAGGAAGGGCAGGCAGGGCTTTGCTCATGCTGTGTACAGTCAGGGTGAAGAACTGTTGCCCGTACTGGGGATATTGTCGGGCGGTGGAAAGAGCACTTTGAGGAACTCCTGAACCCGGTAAACATGTCCTCTGTGGGAGAGGCAGAGCCTGAAGACTCGGGGGAATCTTCGCCCATATCTGTGGCAGAGGTCAACGAGGTAGTTAAGAAGCTCCTCGGTGGCAAGGCACCAGGTGTGGACGAGATCTGCCCTGAGATGCTGAAGGCTCTGGACATTGTTGGACTGTCTTGGTTGATATGTCTCTACAATGTCGCGTGGTCATCAGGTACGGTACCTGTGGAGTGGCAGACAGGGGTGGTGATCCCCATTTTCAAAAAGGGGGACTGGAGAGTGTGCTCCCACTACCGGGGTATCACACTTCTCAGCCCCCCCAGGAAAGTTTATGCTTGGATGCTGGAAGGAAGGCTCCAACCGACTGTCGAACCTCGGATTCAGGAGGAGCAATGCGGATTCCGTCCCAGTCGTGGAACAGTGGACCAGCTCTTTACTCTTGTGGAGCTGCTGAGGGGGTCATGGGAGTTCGACCTGCCAGTCTACATTTGTTTTGTGGATCTGGAGGAGGCCTACGACCGTGTCCCCCAAGGGGCTCTGTGAGACGCACTGCGAGAGTATGGGGCACCGCTCTCGCTCAAACGAGCCATTAGGTCCCTATACAACCAAAGTGAGAGCTGTGTCCGTATTCATACTAAGCACAAAGTCAAACTCGTTTCCAGTGGGTGTTGGACTCCGCCAGGACTGTCCCTTGTCTCTGATCCTGTTTGTGGTGTTCATGGTCAGGTTCTCAAGGCGCAGCCAGGGTGAGGAGGGTGTCTGGTTTGGGGACTTCAGGATCGCACCTCTGCTTTTTGCAGATGATGTGGTTCTGTTGGCTTCCTCACATTGTGACTTTCAGCAGGCACTGGAGCGGTTTGCAGCCAAATGTGAAGCGGCGGGGATGTGGATCAGCATCTCCAAGTCTGAAGGAGTTCAAATATCTCGGGATCTTGTTCACGAGTGATGGAAAAATGGAGCGTGAGACGGACAGGCAGATTGGTGCAGCGTCAGCAGCAATATGGGCATTGTATCGAACTGTCGTGGTGAAGAGGGAGCTGAGTCGTAAGGCGAAGCTCTCAATTTACCACTCTACGTTCCAACCCTCACCTATGGTCATGAGCTCTGGGTAGTGAGCGAAAGAACACAATCGCGGATACAAGTGGCTGAAATGAGCTTCCTCCGTAGGGTGGCTGGGCTCAGCCTTAGAGATAGAGTGAGAAGCTCAGACATCCGGAGGGAGCTCAGAGTAGAGCCACTATGCCTTTGTGTCGAAAAGAGCCAGTTGAGGTGGCTTGGCCATCTGATTCGGATGCCTCCGGGGAAACTTCCTCTGGAGGTTTTCCGATCACGTCCACCTGGGAGGAGACCCCGGGGCAGACCCAGAACATGCTGGAGGGATTATATATCTCGCCTGGCCTAGGAACACCTCGGGATGCCCCAGGAAGAGCTGGAAACTATCGCTGGGGGCAGGGATGTCTGGAATGACCTGCTTCGCCTGCTGCCTCCGCGACCTGGCCCCGGATAAGCGGAAGACAATGGATGGATGGATGGATGGATGGTGACAATGGATGAATGGATGGATAGATGGATGGATGGTCCTGAATGTGATGCACAACTCTGTGTAGAGTATATGTATATATAGATTGGAGTTTTTGTAGTATATTGTTTAGGGGCAATTTTAGATCCAAAATAAAACTGACAGAAAGGTGGGACTGAAAAAAAGGTGCAATTATGAATCAGTCTGCTAATTCAGCACCACGGACAGCACCATCAATTGACACAACACAACAGTTGGGTTACTAATATTTCAGAGACATGGTCAGGGGGCTTCTAACCTGCACAAAACTCAATCAGATGGAGGATCCAGTCATGTGGAATAGACACAGTCTCACTGTCAGTATGATGGAGAGAGGTTAATGAAGTGGATGCATTTTGTTCACTTTGCAAACATGCCCCCTTTTCACTCCACATCTCCCCTCAAATTGCTAAATGGGTCTTAGTATTCAGTCCTTGTCATCTTACACAATGGTAAATAAACCTTGACAGAAAGACTTTATAACCACTGTCTTGTTTAAAATTTTAGGCTAACTTATGAGGACATCCTGCCATCTTGCCCACGTAATATAATGTCTGGATTTGTTCCCACAGCCGTTGCTATGGGAAACCACAGCGTTCATTTTGGAACATGCTTAAGAATGTACATTACCTGTGAAATTCTTTGTTGATATGCACTTTTACTACCAGTGCCCATTGGCATTTATTGCTTTTATCAGAATTATCAAAAAATGTACAAACAGTACCTGATTGAATTGTAGGAACAGTAATCAGATGAACTTGTGTTTTCTTCTGTCTATATTTAATGTCCACAAATAGCTTAATTATTAAATTAGCTTGCTGTACAGCACTCTGTAGTCTGTCTGTCTCGATAATCAAGCTGGGCAATGCATCATTTGGTCTTTCTGTGTCTTGCTTCCAGCAACTCCAGCGCTGTGATCTGTTCTATTACTTTATGCCTGACAAAAATCTGAGTAAAATATAGCTATTTATAACATTTCAAAAACTAATGAGTAACAATGTTTAGACTGCAATTTGGAAAAGATCATTATGCATTAACATGCCCAAAATTAAACTCTCACTTTCCAGTAACAAACTCTTTGGGGACCACTCCAGACAATATATGCCTATGTAACACTCCTCATAGGCACACGTGGTTATAAACAAGACAATAATTGTTAAGTATCTCAGTCAAGGTTTAGTTACAACTTTAGACTAATAAAAGATGCAAAGGAGTGACAGCATACTTAAAAATGTTACTGATTTCATTTGACACACTAAAATTGTGTTATGGCAGTGATGCCATGATGCAAAGAGTGAAAATTGGGGTTTTAATATAAAAAAAACTTAAGCTGTCTTATGACATATTCGCATCTTCTTATGTGTTTAGTAAATGAAAGCTGCAAGACTATTCTGTCAAGCCAATATTAATCTGCTAAATTCCGTAAGGTGTTTCTGACATTTATTCATCTGTTTCTTTACTGTGGAATGAGATGGATCATGAGAAAACACAATGTGCATCTGTGTGTAGACTTGTGCCCTGCAGAGTAGCATTGATTTGACAGTGAACATCCTTATTATTTGGGATACTTCTGGAATCAAAGATTTGCATGAGGAGATGTAAGCTGTCTCTCCCTTCTATCATCATATACAATGTGATGCTGCTGGATAAAAATAACAGATGAGAAACCAGCACTAGTGAGGAATCAAGGGATTTTCATCAAGTGCAGTATTCTGTGTAAGAGAGTGTGTCACGGCTTCTGCAGGTGAGCAGCATGAATGAGATGAACTGCAGCAGCAGCACACCTGCAGCTCATCTCGTCATGATCCGCTATAAAGACCGGCGCTGCACTGAAGGCAGCGTCGGATCATACTGCCTCTGTCACTAACGAGGACTGAGCCCGGAGCAGCCTGCGTTTCCCCCAGCTGTCCTCTTGTAGGGGCTTTCGACCGGGGTGGAGCCCATTCGGAGTCGGAGCCAGTGCCCGACTTGGCGCCGGTTTTTTGTCTTTCCACCACCGGAGCTGCGGCTCCGGGCTCCAAAAACTGGGGCTTTTTCGGGCACCAACTCGTTGCTGGGCCAGACTTGGCCAGAGTTGAGAGCCGAGCATGTCACGGGCAGGGGGCGGGGTGACATCTAAAAACATCTAAAAAGATAAACATAGATATGATCATCAACTTATTGCGCGTATTTAACCGCTAAGTAATCAATGCAAGGGTAGTCGAAGCTAAGTAGCTAAGCTAACGCTAGCACGTTTACTGCTAAGTATCCAAACGTCTTTGATAATTACCTTTCTTCTCAAACATGATCGCCGGGCATTGGAACGGCGATGCCGATGGGTAACCCCTAACAGAAGGTTTTGCTGTTCGACGATGGCGAGACACACTAGCAAAACCATGAACACCACTCCAATGAAGTCCTCCATTGTTGTTGTGTGGGTTTCCGTACAGCGTGAATGCTGTTGAACGGCTACGTACGCAGTGACGTACACACGTTTTGTGGTGGCGCAATGACACAGCTCCAACTTTGCTCCTTCCGAATGGAAACACAAACCCGTTCTGGGGCGGCACGAGATTTGAACCAAAAAAGCACTGGCTCTCAACTTTGAACCAACCTAGCACCTGGTGCTCTTTGGTCGAAAGCCCCTATTGGAGAGAGGACGTGGACTTCCCCCCGGACTGCTCCGATCCTTCCGGCCCGCTCCCCAGGGAGCATCCGGCGTCGTTTCTGGCCGCTGCAGCCGTGCTCCACCAGTTGCTGAGCGCCGGCGCATGCCTCACACCCGACTGCCGCTCCCGGGAGCCTGCCTCCCCTCCCCCTCTGGTTGTGAGTCTCTGGCCATAGTTGGCATTATTGTTTGTGTTAGTTTGGTTAAAAAAGACCAGTTTAATTTCGACTTGCCTGCCGCCTGCTCTGTGTGCTTCTCACTTAGGGTTCGCCACTCACCCTGCACCGGGACAGAATGATCCGACCAGAACAGAACCAAGAGAGCACACAGAGCGGGTCGGAACTGGTGCGAGCCTCTCCTCAGGCCAAACCGGCTGTGTTCAGCCAGAGGTGGGAGCCCTCTTGCGCCCCTGGAGTGCATTGACGTTTTTTATGTTGACGATGAAGCATTTGGTTATCTAAATGCCCAGTTCTGCTTGCTGTTGTGTGGCCAGGACCACTACTGTGTGATGATTTTGGGCTGCAAAAGGTGGTGG
Organism: Amphiprion ocellaris; assembly: GCF_022539595.1. Lineage (NCBI taxonomy): Eukaryota > Metazoa > Chordata > Actinopteri > Pomacentridae > Amphiprion > Amphiprion ocellaris. The sequence continues at coordinate 24,593,872 of NC_072784.1, read as the reverse complement.
CGAGAGGACATTTATAGATAGCACCTTGAATGCTAATGGAAATACCAAAAGAAAAGCTGACACAATGACTCCCAGTCTGCAGAACCTTGACAAAAAGTGAATAATTCCAGCATAATAAAATCCATAGTACATGGCCAAAATAACCCAAAAGAAACTAAAGAAGAAAAAAGTAAAACTATAACTTATCCAATAGAATACATATGGGGTATTTTAAAAGAGAGAAGGGAGACCAAGACAACCCCACCAACAAAGAGATACTCAAAAATATCTCTGAAGAATGGCAGAACATCTTTCTTATCTGTGCAGCACTAGTGTCCTCAATGCTGAAGAGGACTTAGTCTGTCATGACAAATAAAGATGGGACAGTTTTTAGTCATCTGACATTAAAGAAACATTGCACAGGAATGTGCTCACTTCTGCTGTATTACTGTTTTCTGAATCCATATTCAGTATACAGCAACTGAACATGATTTATATGTCTGTGGTGGCCAGAGCTATTTTCTACACTGTAGTCTACTGGGGTAAAACCCTTGATTGACCAAAAGACCTCATGAACTTTTTAAGATTGTGGTCTAAGTCTGGGGGTTGGTTTTATTTTAGCCCCAGCAGACAACAGTGCAGTTTATTATTTTTTTTTATTTTACCATATTTCTACAATTTGTAACAAAAAAAGAAAAAATAATAATTTGGGGCTTATTAAAGTTAATCTTTCTATTTGTAAAATAGCAGAAATTCAAATTGTTATTTATGTATGTTTGTGTATCAACTATATATACATACCATGCTGTGAAAGAGTATTTGCACTCCTTTATTTTTGCATATTTGTCACATGTAATTATTTAAGATAATCAAACAAATTTTAATTTTAAGACACAGGCAACTAAACAAAATACACTTCTTAAATGATGATTTCACTTAATGAAGAAAAATGCTGCCCAAGCCCATTTTTCCCCATGTGAAAATGTGATTGCCCCTTAGCTACCAAATGACCAAATTCACACTCGCATGTGATTACTGTCAGGCTTGTTTAACCCTCCTGTTGTCTTCATTTACAGGCACCAAAAAATGTTTCCTTGCCTGAAAAAAATCCAAAAATTCAGAAAAAAAATTCCCCAAATTTCTGAAAATTTGCCAAACCTTCAGAAAAATTCCAATAATTCCTTAAAAGTTTCCTTTAAAAGTTTCCTTTCAAAAAATCCCCCAAATTTGACAAGAAAATTCTTGTAAATATTTTCAAAAATATGAGTAAAAATCTTCCAAAAAAATCCTAGAAATATCTAAAGTGATTCCATATATATCCATATCCATATATACTAAAACGTCCAATATTTTCACAAAAAAAAAATCAACCAAAATCCATCGAATTTCACTGGATTTTGGTTGATTTTTTTTGGTGAATGTTCTTAAGAAACATTTTTTTTAATATTTCTTTTTTCCACCAAACAATGCTCAGAGCTTCCCCAAAAATGTTGAAAATGTTGACATCAGAAGTTTCACTGTGAAAATATATTTTTTTCCCCACATTTTCAAACTTTAAAATGGGTCAATTTTGACCCACAGGACAACACGAGGGTTAATCTAAACATTGCTTAAATAGAACTTGTCTGGCATTGTGAAACAGGGTAAAGGGTCTCAACATGCAGGACATCATGCCACGTTCTAAAAAGATTCTAAAACAGATGCAAAACAAAGTCGTCGACATTTATCACCCTGGAAAGGGTTACAAAGCCACTGCTAAGGCTTTAGGACTCCAGTAAACCACAGTGAGAAATTAACAGTGGTAAAGCTTCCCAGGAGTGGCTGGCCTATCAAAGTTTCTCCCAAAGCAACGTCTCTTCCAGGAGATCACAAAAGAACCAAGATGAACATCTAAAGAGCTGCAATCCTCACTTGCCTCAGTTAAGGTCACTCTACATGATTCCACACTAAGGAAGACAATGGGCAAAAATGGCTCCATGGGAGAGTTGCAAGGTGCAAACCACTACTGACCAAAAAAAGAACATCAAAGCTTGTCTGATATTTGCAAAAAAAATAGCTAGATGAGCCTCAAGACCTTTGGGATTTACATCCTGTAGACTGATGAGTTAAAGGTGGAGAAATGGGTGTAAAGCATCTACAGGTACACATGGTATAAAGCTAATACTGCATTCCATGAGAAGACAGCATACCAATGATGAAACAAGGTGGTGGTAGTGTGATGGTTTGGGGCTACTTTGCTTCCTCAGAACCTTGACGAGTTGTCATGATTGAGCCATGAAATCTGATCTGTATCAGAAAATCATGCTGGAGAATATCCACCATCAGTTCATGTCTTAAACCTCAAGCACAAATGGGTTATACAGCAACAATGTCCACTTCTGGATGACTCAAAAAGAACAAAATTAAGGTTTGTTGTAGCTAAATGTAAAAGAAGAGACGTAAGTTATCACAAGCGTTGTTGCTGCCGAGGGACCAACCAGCTATTAGGTTTAGGGGGGCAATTACTTTTTCACAGGGGTGATATTGGTTTTCAATATATCTATCTAAATGTATTTGTATATTTCATTTAAAAAAATGCATTTTGTGTTTTGTGGACTACTTCTGTCTAATATGTAAATTTATTTGATGATCCAAAGCATTTAAGTGTGACAAATGTGTAAAAATAGAAGACATTAGTAAAATTAGTAAGTAGTCTTTTTTTCACCCACAGCTGATTTTTTTTATGTACACCTTTATAATGAAACACCACTAGACATAAAAGTGTAGGATTTGAAGTATATTTACAAATATACCGTGCATGCTAGTGTTTGAAAAATGTTTATATTGCTATGTGTAAGTGAAAATGTGTATGAATACAGAAGCGTGAATGTGAGTGGTCCAGATTGAATTATGGCTGGCATGACTCGTCATACACTCAAGTGACTAATAGGACAGTGCTACACTATGCTACACTACTACTATGCATACAGCTTTTTAATAAAAACACAGTAGTTTTGCAAAAGTAAAGTGGCTAAAAATAAACAGCTTGATGTGTTTTTCCATAATAGTGGCGCCCTGTAATGATTTAAAAAAAAGTGACATTTTTGCCAAGTGCAATTCAAAATTACTTATCAAAATTGTACTTGTAGATGCAGGATGGAATTGCACAGTCACAATTTATAAGCCACAGTCAAAACTTATATTACATAGCAGCAATCCTTAGATTAAGGTTTCAATATCTTTACCTCATTGATTTTGCTCCACAATTTCGCATCTATTACAGATTGTAATGTAAACAAAACATATAACTTTATTATTGCAAGTCAGACAGATTCTGTAACTGTTACGGGGGGGGAGCTGGGGAACCCAAGCGCAGACTCACAGAAACTGACAGACAAATGAATAACTGAAAGAGATTTATTTCGCTAAATAACTAATCAATACAGGAACACAGAACTGAACTGGGGGGGAGAACCAAACCAAAACTACTAAACTCTAACAGCAAACTCTATGAATATAAAAACGGAAATCTACAAACTGAACCGACTTAACAAAACTAAAGAGGGATACTCACAAAATGGGGAAACTGATAACCGAGGGAAAAACAGACTAAACCAAACCACTAACAAACACTATGAATTTAAGAACGGAAGATCACCAAACTAGAACTAACAAAACTAAGCAAAGGAGGGGTACTTACAAAAATGGGGGAACTGAACAGAAGGGGTAGGGAAGCAGGCTCGGGGAATCTGGGGTGAACGGAGATGAGACTGGAGCTACTGGCTGGGGACAAAACAGGGCTAGCAAGAATCCAAAAGAACTGCTGAGTCCAACTGAGGGGAATCCAGAGGAGGGGAAAAACAGAGTCCAAAAACAGAGTCCAAGAACAGAGGGCATGTGGGTCGATGATCCAGCAGGGAGTGAATGAACGGGCAGAGCTTAAATAGGTGGAGGTGAGGTGGAGAACAGGTGAATGGTGTGAACTGATTGCTGCAGCTGAAACTCATTGAAGCAATCAGCAAGACAGAGTGCAGGCACGTGAAGCAGGTGAAGCAGGAGGGTGAGAGACAGGGAGAGAGAGAGACACATGAGGGAGAGGTGACAGACAGACAGAGGGAGCCAAAGAGAGACAGGTCAACACAGAAACAAATCATGACTCAGGAGAGAAAGGAGGAAAAAGAGGAAAAAGGGAAAGAAGGGCAGGGGCTACAGCAGGATCCTAACAGTAACAGATTAAACTGACACTCAACCATAATATATGTAATCTGGATTTTGATCCCCTCCCTGGGCTGCGACCTCATCGTGGTGGAGGGGTTTGCGTGTCCCAATGATCCCAGGAGCTATGTTGTCGGGGGCTTTATACCCCTGGTAGGGTCTCCCATGACAAACAGGTCCTGGGTGAAGGACCAGACAAACAGCAGCCCAGAAGACCCCAATGATAAACAATAACCTTGGAACCACGAGTCCCTTGCCCGGACGCGGGTCACCGGGGTCCCCCCCTGGAGCCAGGCCCGGGGGTGGGGCTCGATGGCGAGCGTCTGGTGGCCGGGCTTTTTCCCACGGGGCCCGGCCGGGCACAGCCCGAAAAAGAGACGTGGGACCCCCCTCCAGCAGGCTCACCACCCGCAGGAGGGGCCATAGGGGTCCGGTGCCATGTGTGTTGGGCGGCGGCCAGGGGCGGGGAGCCTGGCGTACCGACCCCCGGCTACACAAGCTGGCTCTAGGGACGTGGAACGTCACCTCTCTGGCGGGGAAGGAGCCTGAGCTGGTGTGCGAGGTTGAGAAGTTCCGACTTGATATAGTCGGCCTCACCTCGACACACAGCAGGGGCTCTGGAACCAGCCCTCTCGAGAGGGGTTGGACTCTCTTCCACTCTGGAGTTGCCAATGGTGAGAGGCGCCGAGCAGGGGTGTCAATACTCATTGCGCCTCGGCTCGGTGACTGTGTGTTGAAGTTTACCCCAGTGAACGAGAGGGTGGCCTCCCTTCGCCTTCGGGTAGGGGGACGGTTCCTTACTGTTGTTTGCGCCTACGGGCTGAACAGCAGTTTGGAGTATCCACCCTTTCTGGAGTCCTTGGAGGGGGTGCTGGAGAGCGCCCCTTCTGGGGATTCCATAGTTCTGCTGGAGGACTTCAACGCTCACGTTGGCAATGACAGTGAGACCTGGAGAGGCGTGATTGGGAGGAACGGCCCCCCCGATCTGAACCCAAGCGGTGTTCTGTTATTGGACTTCTGTGCTCGTCACAGATTGTCCATAACGAACACCATGTTCAGGCATAAGGGTGTCCATATGTGCACTTGGCACCAGGACACCCTAGGCCGCAGTTCGATGATCGACTTTGTTGTCGTATCGTCGGACTTGCGGCCGCATGTCCTGGACACTCGGGTGAAGAGAGGGGCGGAGCTGTCAACCGATCACCACCTGGTGGTGAGTTGTCTCCGATGGTGGGGGAGGATGCCAGTCAGACCTGGCAGACCCAAACGGATCGTGAGGGTGTGCTGGGAACGTCTGGCGGAGTCCCCTGTCAGAAGGAGTTTCAACTCCCACCTCTGGTCAAACTTCAACCATGTCCCGAGGGAGGTGGGGGACATTGAGTCCGAGTGGACCATGTTCCGTGCCTCCATTGCTGAGGCGGCCGATCGTTGCTGTGGCCGTAAGGTGGTTGGTGCCTGTCGCGGCGGCAATCCCCGAACCCGTTGGTGGACACCGGCGGTAAGGGATGCCGTCAAGCTGAAGAAGGAGTCCTACCGGGCCTTTTTGGCCTGTGGGACTCCGGAGGCAGCTGACAGGTATCGGCTGGCCAAGCGGGCTGCGGCTTTTTTTTTTTTTTTTAACTCTTTTTTATATAGAGCCAATTACAGTCAAATTGTCTCGAGACGCTTTACAGAACCCATATGCCTGACCCCCAGAGCAAGCCAAAAGGCGACAGTGGCAAGGAAAACACCCTTTTAACAGGGAAAAAAACCTCGAGCAGAACCCGGCTCTAATGTGGGGGGACCCATCTGCCTGCTGGCCGGGCGGGTTGAGAGGGACAGAAGAGGTAGAAAGGTAGATATAGAGGGGTAGAGGTAGAGATAGAGGGATACAGATAGAGGGGTAGAGATAGAGAGGTGGGGGGGTGGGACACAAGGACCATAAAACACAGCCACACATCTGAAGCATCCAGCATCCAGCTCTGGGACCAGGGACACTCGGAGAAAGGACACAGAAAGAAACAGTGAATGTAATGCAATAATGGTATATATAGTAAATACATAGGTAGTTAGAGAAGGGCTCAGTGCATCAAGAGAGGTTCCCCAGCAGTCTAGGCCTATAGCAGCATAACTAGGGGCAAACTAAAGGGACGTCAAGAGGGGAAGTCAGTTTTGCAAATGAAAACACCAGCTCACCCCGTCAGGGTCCCCCAGTCAGCCCTAACTATAAACTTTGTCGAAAAGGAAGGTTTTAAGCCTGGTCTTAAAAATAGAGAGAGTGTCCGCCTCCCGAACCCAAACTGGGAGCTGGTTCCACAGGAGAGGTGCCTGATAACTGAAGGCTCTGCCTCCCATTCTACTTTTAGAGATTCTAGGAACAACAAGTAAGCCTGCAGTCTGAGAGCGAAGAGTTCTGCTAGGATAATATGGTACTATCAGGTCTTTAAGATATGATGGAGATTGGTTGTTAAGAGCTTTATATGTCAGAAGAAGGATTTTGAATTCTATTCTAGATTTAACAGGAAGCCAATGAAGAGAAACCAATATAGGAGAAATATGATCTCTCTTGCTAACTCCCGTCAGTACTCTGGCTGCAGTGTTTTGGATCAGCTGTAGATATTTCAGAGAGCTATTGGGACAACCTGATAATAAGGAATTACAGTAGTCAAGCCTAGAAGTAACAAATGCATGGACTAGTTTTTCTGCATCACTCTGAGACAGGATGTTCCTGATTTTCACAATATTTCTCAGGTGGAAAAAGGAAGTCCTACAGATTTGTTTTATGTGCGAGTTAAAGGACATGTCCTGGTCAAAGATAACACCGAGGTTCCTCACAGTAGTACTGGAGGCCAATGTAATGCCATCCAGAGTAACTATATGCTTTGAAAGCAATTCTCTAAGATGTTTGGGGCCAAATACAATGACTTCAGTCTTGTCTGAATTTAGTAGTAAGAAATTATAGGTCATCCAGGTCTTTATGTCCTCAAGACAATCTTGCAGTCTAGCTAGCTGATTAGTTTCATTTGGCTTCATAGATGGTGTCGTCAACAATGGAAATTAATACAGTGCTTCCTAATAATGTTGCCTAAGGGAATTATGTATAATGTGAACAGTATTGGTCCTAAGATGGCTGCGGCTGTCGCCAAGGCAAAAACTCGGGTATGGGAGGAGTTTGGCGAGGCCATGGAAAACGACTTCCGGACGGCTTCGAAGAGATTCTGGTCCACCATCCGGCGTCTCAGGAGGGGAAAGCGGTGCACTGTCAACACTGTGTATAGTGGGGATGGTGCGCTGCTGACCTCAACTCGGGACGTTGTGAATCGGTGGAAGGAATACTTCGAAGACCTCCTCAATCCCACCGACACGTCTTCTGTTTCAGAAGCGGGGCCTGGGGTCTCGGGCGTAGATTCTCCCATCTCTGGGGTCGAAGTCGCAGAGGTAGTTAAAAAGCTCCTCGGTGGCAGGGCCCCGGGGGTGGATGAGATCTGCCCGGAGTTCCTCAAGGCACTGGATGTTGTGGGGCTGTCCTGGTTGACACGTCTCTGCAACATCGCGTGGACATCGGGGGCAGTGCCTCTGGATTGGCAGACTGGGGTGGTGGTCCCTCTTTTCAAAAAGGGGGACCGGAGGGTGTGTTCCAACTATAGGGGGATCACACTCCTCAGCCTCCCCGGGAAGGTCTATTCAGGGGTACTGGAGAGGAGGGTCCGCCGGATAGTCGAACCTCGGATTCAGGAGGAGCAATGTGGTTTTCGTCCCGGCCGTGGAACTGTGGACCAGCTCTACACCCTCAGCAGGGTCCTTGAGGGTGCATGGGAGTTTGCCCAACCAGTCCACATGTGTTTTGTGGATCTGGAGAAGGCTTTCGACTGTGTCCCTCGGGGAATCCTCTGGGGAGTGCTCCGGGAGTACGGGGTAATGGACCACCTAATACAGGCTGTCCGTTCCCTGTATGACCGGTGCCAGAGCTTGGTCCGCATCTCCGGCAATAAGTCGAACTCGTTTCCGGTGAGAGTTGGACTCCGCCAGGGCTGCCCTTTGTCACCGATTCTGTTCATAATTTTTATGGACAGAATATCTAGGCACAGCCAGGGTGTTGAGGGAGTCCGGTTTGGTGACCTCAGGATTCCGTCACTGCTTTTCGCGGATGATGTGGTCCTGTTGGCTTCATCATGCCAGGACCTCCAACTCTCACTGGATCGGTTCGCAGCCGAGTGTGAAGCGGTTGGGATGAGGATCAGCACCTCCAAATCCGAGTCCATGGTCCTCAGCCGGAAAAGGGTGGAGTGCACTCTCCGGGTCAGGGATGAGGTCCTGCCCCAAGTGGAGGAGTTTAAGTACCTCGGGGTCTTGTTCACGAGTGAGGGAAGGATGGAGCGAGAGATCGACCGGCGGATTGCTGCGGCGTCCGCAGTAATGCGGGCGCTGTACAGGTCCGTCGTGGTAAAGAGGGAGCTGAGCCGAAAGGCGAAGCTCTCAATTTACCGGTCGATCTACGTTCCTACCCTCACCTATGGTCACGAGCTTTGGGTAGTGACCGAAAGAACAAGATCGCGGGTACAAGCAGCTGAAATGAGTTTCCTCCGCAGGGTGGCTGGGCTCTCCCTTAGAGATAGGGTGAGAAGCTCGGCCATCCGGGAGGATCTCAGAGTAGAGCCGCTGCTCCTCCACGTAGAGAGGAGCCAGATGAGGTGGCTCGGGCATCTAATTAGGATGCCCCCCGGACGCCTCCCCGGTGAGGTGTTTAGGGCACGTCCCACCGGGAGGAGACCCCGGGGAAGACCCAGGACACGCTGGAGAGACTATGTCTCTCAGCTGGCCTGGGAACGCCTTGGGGTCCCCCCGGAGGAGCTAGATGATGTGGCCGGGGAGAGGGAGGTCTGGGCTTCCCTCCTAAAGCTGCTGCCCCCGCGACCCGACCCGGACCAGCGGTAGAAGATGGATGGATGGATGGATGGATGGATGGATTTTGATAAAATATTAATAGGAGATAAGGCTTTGTTTTTTTGCTTGCAGCAAGGTAGGAGTCTTTCCTCTAACTTTTAAATACCTGCCATTTTGATTTTGCTGTTACTATTATTCAACATTTATTTAGGGTATTACTGTGTTGTGAGACTTCACACTTCATAGAAGTGAACTTGCTCTCCTCAAGTACACTGACAGCATCTTCCTTCCAGGCTACTTAACTCCCACCCTGATTCTCATTCCATCTGGGCTTTTGAAATTTGGTAACCCTCACTAGTGCTGCCCATTGGCTCCTGCTCATCCTGCGGGACACTTTCTGTTCCTGTGCAGATAATCAGGAAAATTCCTGCATCAAAATAGCATCCTTTTGCCCAAGGATTTTACAAAATGCTTTACAATATTTGTCTCTTATTCACCCTTTCAAACACACACTCACACACCAATGGCACAGGAATTGCTATGCAAGGTGCTCATCTGCCGTCAGGAGCAACTTGAGCTCAATGTCTTGCCCAAGAACTCTTTGGCACACAGACAGGAACCTGGGTTTTAACCAGACAATTTTGCTAGAAACAGAGCCACAGCAGCCCTGATTAGCTTTACCAGTTTGCCAGTTTCCGGTGTTTGTTTCTCCACTACCAATTGCCATGTTGAATTTCAGAAGGCTGGCAGACTGCCACAGCCTCCTCAGGCCACCTGTTTTCTCTTCTTGGTGTCTGTGCCCGAATTCCACCAGCGAATGCATTTCGTTCGTCGACTCAGGCTGTTTGGTGTATGGAAAAATATTCTGTTAATTTTTTACAGAGGAACAATTGAGTCTTTGTTACGGTATGGTATCACTAGCTGGTTCAGAAATTTGACTGTAAAGTCAAAAGCTCAGACACTATCTGTTAAAAACAGCAGGGAACGTCATCGGTAGGCCAGCACCTCTAACCCCTCAAGACCTGTTTGAACAAACGACCCTCAGAGAGGCACACAATATTTTATCAGGCATCTCTCATGTACTGCACCCCGAATACATTTTGCTTTACTCAGGAAGTAGGTACACGTTCCCACTGTGCAAACACAATCGGTGCAAACACTCATTCATCCCTCTGTCAGTAAAGCTCATTAATGAACAGATTTCCCGGGATGACCAGCAAGACAGGAAGCCAGTAAGATCATCCAGATAACCTGTGTGTAAGGGGTGTGTTCTGCATTGTTTTTATACATAATCCTGAGTTGCACATCGCACATTGCACTTTTGTTCTTAACTGATATCATGATGCACTGCACTTTTATTTCATTTATTTTTTATTCTGGATGTTAGTCATTTTTATTGTTGTATGAATGGTATGTGTTGTCTGTGCAGCAGACCCCTCTGTCCAAGACAAACTGCTCCCAAGGGAGACTAATAACGATACCTTGACCTCGATCAGACTGCTGGAGTCCCATTACTGCTGTCGATTATTTGTGGGAAGTCTTCTGTGGAGAATACCATTACTTCTTTGCTAAACTTCCAGCTCCACATGCTAGTGCTAGATTTGTGTTGGCACTATAGTGGCTGATCCATGATTACATGGTACTCCACCTTGGAATTTCAATAACCATCTGCTAGACTAAAGTTGAAAGAGTTTGCAGAACTCTGCACAAAGTATTTAATTTCCTTAATTTGTATCCCTTCCGTATTCTTTGCATTCTCCTTGCAACCCATGCATCTCTTAGTAACATAATTTGTGTTCACAGTCCCCACTTGCAATACTATTTATTGACATACAACTCTACATCTCCACAAAATCCAGATTGTAACTCACTTCGCTCTAAAAAAATTGCCATGTTGACACTGTGCCATAAGAAATTACAAGCAAAACCTCATCTATTAAAAAAATTTCACATGTTCTTATCACCCAATCCATGCACATCCAATCCATTGTTTCTCAACTTTGTCCCACACCCTCTGGTATCTCTTCCTTTTGTTCTTCAGCTTTGGAGTTATTTTCAACACCAACTTTTGTTTTGAACACAGTGTTAATCAAATCGCGAGAAACGGCTTTTTTCATGTAAAAACCTATCTCATCTCCACCTATTACTCTTTTTCTCTGTTAGCGAAACACTGAGCCATGCTCTTAACACATCTGGACTTGACTGCTCATTAATAAATAAATCATTCATAAACTCCAGTACATCTGAACTCTGCTGCCTGCTCCCATGAGCCATCTCCCCTGTTCTAAGCAACCTTCATTCTCCACTGGTTACCTATTGCACAAGAATTCAATCATCCTAAAAATCCTTATTACTCACAAAAGCCCTCCATAACTAGACCCCCTTTTACCTCAGCAATATATTCCACCACTGCAGCACAAATAGAAATCAACTAGTGGTGGACGCGATTTTTAAAAAAAATTAATCTAATTCATTACATGCATTATAATTAATTAATCGCAATTAATCGCACTTGTCAGTAGCAATATTTGACACAATAAGTGAAGTTTTTCAATTCAAATAAAATTGTGGTTGACAGTTGAATCGATGAATAGACATGCGTGTATAGAATTTAAAATGTATTAAAAATTCTTTAAAAATATAGAAAAAAGTGATTTTGATTCCTTAAAGCATGGATTTAGTTTTTTTTCCACTGTATGGCACATAACGTCAGCATAAGTAGTTCAAGGAACTTCACAAAGTTGAAAGTCAATAGATTTGTTATGCTTTTATAGTTTCTGGATCTGATAAATGGTGTCATTTTGATGGTTCTTTTTTTTGGAATATAAATTTTTATTCATTTATTTTTTATAAACAAAAAGTTTATAATTAAGTTATTAAAAGACAGATATATTTGTTGTTTCAGTTATTACTCCTCCGAGGAAGCGGTGTAAAAACAGTGTAAAAACTTAAACAACAAAATAGTTTGTTTCATTTCTATTTATCTGCATTTTTCATCTGCCTACTACATTCACAGATTACTACAAAATCAAAGTACAATTATAGTGATTATATTCAACATTTTAAGACTACTTGTAAACTAAAGCACTTTCAATGTCTTCTAAAGTGGTCTATTATGGGATGGCTACACTGTTAGCTGTTAGCAGGACTGTTGTAGCTAATGTAAGCTCTGGTGCTAACAGTAACATGATTTACATTAAGGTGATACTATTTGCTTAAATTGCTGCAGTGATCAGAAGTGCAGTGATCAAAAGTCTTTGTTGTACAATTTGCACACAACCACACTTTTATCCAAGCTGCCATCAGGAAGATTTTAAAAAGAAAACTTTCTGCTCAACAAGCTCAATCTCGTCTTCCTTCACTGTTCACCAGTGTGCTGACGTCACTCAGTGCTTCCTGTGCTTCTTCATCGCGGCTGGAAAACAGACTTCAGCATAGGTTCATTACTGCCACCTACTGGGCTGGAGTGTTCATCAGAGTTACTGGTGTGCCAGAAATTAGGGAACTGAGAAAGGCGCGATTAAATGCGTTAATTTATTTAACGCATTTTTTTGGGTGCAATTAATTAATCAAAATTAACGCGTTAAAGTCCCAGCCCTAAAATTAACTTACATAGATAGCAAGTACAGTGCATGACATCTAAGAAACATAAACACCAGTATGTGAATGATTTATTTCCATGGCTATTGCTAATGGCATCAAAAAGTAAAGGTAATTGTTTACGTTGATGTAGTTTGTGTATTGTGTCTTCTTTTAGGTGTGTGCGGATCACAGACACCGGCTTAGGCTACTTGTCCACCATGTCATCATTAAGAAGCCTCTACCTGCGCTGGTGCTGTCAGGTAACACAAAATGCAGACACGCCAAATGGAAACAAAACATGACAGTGTTTACAATCTGGACAAAACCACTTGATACATTTTAGACAAGCAGGTTCATTTATTAATTATTTAGCAGCGAGTCCTGGAGGTCACTGCTGATTTGTGCATAGACAATATCTCAAAAATTACAAAAAGAAATATGAGTATCAAGAAATCTAGAAACCTTAATCACAAACTTATAATACAGCTCTAAGAAAGTAACACAGTGGATATTGTAGCCACTTCCATTCAGCTTTCACTTATTGACTATTATAAAAATAGCAACCGCTGAGGGTTAGTGTTAGCAGTTTTGAGGACTCAGTTCTGAAATGGCTTATGAAACTGTACATATGTGTTTAGTCTATAACTTGAATTCCTATTCTGATTACCACTAGTGCTAGCAGACTATGCAGGAGTTTTGAATGTAAATTTACTACAATTCCAGGCAGAAATTGTTGAAATTAGCACACTAATGTAACTTCCTTTTGTCCTGTACCCCATCACCAGAATTGTGCCATCTCACAACATATTGATATTGACAAAACTTGCTGGCAGTTGATTTTACAGCCTGCAAACATTGTTTAATGGAACTTCTCCTTGAAAATAGGCTTTAACTTTAATGTATTAGTGACTAATTTGTATAAAAGTGACAGTGATAAGTACAATGGTTTTTTATTTGTCAGTGGCATAATCTTGATGAATAAGTTTTCTGATAAAGTGGTCTTTAATCGGAAAACCTTTGTGTGTATGTGTGTGTGCGTGTGTGTGTGTGTGTGTGTGTGTGTGTGTGTGTGTGTGTGTGTGTGTGTGTGTGTGTGTGTGTGTGTGTGTGTGTGTGTGTGCGTATGTGTCATTGCAGGTGCAAGATTTTGGACTGCAGCATTTGTTTGGAATGAGAAGTCTTCGTCTGTTGTCTCTTGCTGGTATGATTCCTTTCTCCATCTTTCTCCAAGGATAATGTCCCTAATACTATTACATTGTGACCTAACTTGTCTCTATTGTATCCACAGTGAGTGGTTTTAAACATCTTAGCATGAAAGTTTCAAATGTAAACACTTCTATTGTCCTTGCATGTATTATATAATGAGCAAGTAATGAAGCTATACCATACATGTATGAAGAATCAAAAGCTAAAGGTTCACTTAATAGAGCATATTTGATTCAGTAACTGATACAGCTAACAATTTATTTACTAAGATCAACTTTCAGTCAGTCACCCATAGTATGTGTTCTGTTCTAGAGCTCTTTAGAGGGATGTACTTCCTATTACAGTAATTCAGCAGTATAGCATGACAAAAGCAATTAAAAAAAAATAAAAATAGTTCCAAGTTTTATTTTTAGTAGATAGGTCACATGACCATTCTGTAGCTTAAGTTGCATTGAAAAACTAAGCCATAGGAATTGCAAAGTTTTCAAGGAAAGCAGATGCTCTTTCTTAAAGGTCTGAGCTGATTAATTAGTCCTTGAACAATAACATGCATCTCTATAAAATTAAACATTAAATAGTTTAATTTAAAGGCCAAACAATTGTTTCTTAGATATTTGATAATTATATAAATATCTTTAGGTTTCGTACTGTTAACATAACGAAACAAGTTGTTTGATGTCATGGCCAGGTATTGAAAATTGTGATTGTATTTTTTACTATTCACAGACTTTTTATGGGTCAAAGATTAGTCAGTTAATTGAGTAAATAATAGATAGGTCAGAAAATAATTAGCAGACTAAATGAGAATGGAAACAAATGTTAATAGCAGCACATAAACCACAGATAACCTCTTGTAACTTTTTGGCCAGATCAGCACCGTTCTTTACCCAGCTCACAGCTGAAAATGATCTTCCTGCCGTTTTCCCTCAGGATGCCCCCTGCTGACCACCACTGGTCTATCAGGCCTCATCCAGCTGCATGAACTGGAGGAGCTAGAGCTGACCAACTGCCCTGGTGCCACTGCTGAGCTCTTCAAATACTACTCTCAGCACCTGCCCCACTGTATGGTCATCGAGTAAGACCACTGACTGAGCCCACGACTAACAGATCACCATACCTTCCTCCTCTTTTTCCTCCCTCAATCTTTTCTTAAATGCCTAAACCCAGGATACTGGACTGCTCCTACTGTACCACTTTGTTCCTCTTTCCTGACCCCAAACCCTGCCTGTCTTCCTCCACACCCCATTAAGCAGACTGACCAACAGGCAGACAGAGAGGCAGGAAGGTAGATAATGGAATGTGCCAGACCCAGTGGATAATGGCTTGCCGTTTGAGCTTCATTTAAGAAGATGCTGGAGTGAAGAGCTTGGTGTGACGTCTTGTCTGACAGCAAGTTTCTTTTCCACAATCAACAAAAGGTTTTTACAGAGGAGAGCTTCTATAGACTTTGACGATTTTTTTAAAAAACTGAATGGTTACTGAAGGGAGTGAAATATGCTGATCCAGATGCAGCATTGAGGAAATCCATAAAATGGAGACTGTGGTGTTTTAGCAGCTGGAACTCACATATTCACGCATACACTGTAAACACACACAAACATATTGTATATGGTAAGTGAAGCAAATGTAAATCCTCAAGATCACGAATATGTAATTTTAGATTGACTTCCATAACTGTATGTAATATAGTCACTATTTCATTCTTTCTCCCAGAAGGCATCAAAGGTTCAGTTTTGTCTTGTTTAGAGAACTACACAATATGCCAGCTTGGGAAACAGGAAATAGACGGAACTAAAGATGCAGTTCAAGAAGTGAATTGCAGAGATGGAAAAGCTCACTCTCTCATTCTCTTTTCTTTAGTGCGTGAAATGTGTTTCATGGACTCAGAACTTCCCATCTTTTTGGGGCACCACCGCCTTTTCTCATTTCCGTGTCTTATCAGAAATTAAAAAAGAAGAAGAAAAAGAAGAAAAAGAAAATTTAAATTTGAAAAGCAACTGCATAAACAGGCGTTTTGTTGCACGCTTGAATGACTGGATTGATTATTGTTTTATTGTGGTCTTTTCTTCAGTTATTGTACACATATTTAATTTACAGATCTGGTGGAGAAACTTTTGTAAATGGTGTGTTGTTGAGACAGTTCAACGTGATTAAGCAGTGGATCAATTGAAAAGTATATTTTGCAGAAAGCATTTTACCTTAGTCCTAAAGTAGTGTCTGCTAAGGATAAAATGTTTTTCTTCAAATGATGAATAGAACAGAGCCATGAATTACAAACAAATCAACTGTGGGGCTTCAACTGACAGTGATAACTTGATACTTCTGAACTTCAACTAATAAACAACTTAAGTTAGCTAAGGGACCAGGGAAGAGATCTGTCTGTTGGTAAGAATGCCATCTTCAAATTGAAGCCACATCTGCTTTTGGAACTCAAAATTTCTTTTCATCTTTTCAATGATGATAGAAATATATGATATTTAGTATTTGAATTTTGATTTAGGCAACTCTGACACAGCTAATGTAAAATTTGACACAATTTGCTATTGCCAAGTTATCTCAAAGGCAATGAAGTGGGCAATTTCAGTATTTATTAAAAAAGCAACTCTTACAGTGTCCACTACAGGCGAAGGTCAGAAATAAGCAGGAGCTCAGGGCTCTTGTATAATGGCAATTTTTAAATGACAATTTAGTTTGTGGGAATTTTATAACTTTTCCTACTAATCCACAGTCAGAGAAATTCATGATAGATCTGAGATTGTAGTCACTTAATTGAAGTCAAGAGGATTACACAATAGATTTTATTTGCTGTATAATGTTTCCTTTATCACTGCAAACCAAGAATTAGTCTATATGTCACTGAACACAACAAATTGCCTCTTTTATTGCAAGCTTGACCAGCGATTTTATTAGTACTAATAACAATTGTAATCATGAAGTCACTAGTTGAAATTAGTAGATGGTCACAGAATGCATCAAGGCCATTACAAGAAAATATGACTATTAGCAGACAAACATCAGACAAGTGTTGTGAACAAACATGTTGTGCAGATGTGTTTTGAAGAAAAAGTTGAATGTGGATATTATGATGAATAGCCAAACCCACGTTATAATAAACCATATTTAGAACTGAGATTATCGTACACATCTGTAAACTTGGTTGATCTAGGCAAAGCAGTACATTCAACATTGTTTTATTTTGCCAAATTTATACACAATACAAAGTATCTGAAAATGTCTGACTCTAGGTAAGTTGGAAACATAGTAAGGTTTCCCATAAACCAAAAAACTTTCAAGTCAGCAGTCATGTTTTTCCACCAACTATCGTAAAATTAAAAGAAAATGGATGCAGCCAACAGTGAACAACTGTCCTGCTTTTTGCCTTGTGTGTCCCCTTATGCACTGACCCCCAACTGAAGGGACTGGGTAAGTGTCAGCCAATATCAGGTTGTGCCAAATGCATCTGGCTGCACATAAAGTGTGGCTGGTTGCTTCTAGCTGATTGCTGACTACAAGGAAACAGAGTACTACATAGAAAAGGCAGACCATACATGATTTTAGCTGATCTGCAGTTTCAGAATAGTTCATTTCTGATGTTGTTTAGTATCTCTTAAGTGTACATAAGTATATTTATTTCTTCATGTATTTATTTATTTATTTAAATTAATTTGTGTCTTATTTACTTATTCATTTATTTATTGACGAGACATTTTCCAACCATTTTTGGTTTTGTTTTGGACCTTGCCTCAGGTTTGGGCTTAAGTAAGTGTATTCATTGATTGTTGTTGTTGTTGTTGTTATTATTATTATTATTATTATTATTATTATTATTATTATTATTATTGTTATTATTGTCATGCTATGACATTCAGGCCCCTAGGTAAAATACTCTGCTGAGTACACATTGAACATACACTTGTAAACACCAGTGAACTGTAACATCATTAACAATGACTAAAAGTTTCAAATTTTCATAATACACAACAGTATATTTTCCTCTGTGCAAGTCTGTGTTAACTTTGTATTGCTGTTTGGTCCCTTCTATAAGAATAAGGCTACAAACAGTGGTGACATAATTATTGTCATTGTCCTGAATGTGACAGCAAAATACAGATTATGATATGCATAAAGGCATTTGAAGTCTGAGATCAGCCTCTCTCATGGCCAAGCAATGTTTACACTGTCTAATAGTATGAACAAGGATCTCTGAAGCTTGAAGAGTCTATGGAAACATATTATGAACAAAGCTATTGACCCTAAAACAACTGTCAGTAAGTTTTGAACACAATTTGAAAAGCTGGCTTTGTGGTCACTACCATTGTTTTTGATAAGTTCAAGACTGGTGTTCTGATTTTGTTTTTAGCCTACCTATGTACTTAAGTGGAATCTGATATTTATGCAACACCTTAATCATTAATGGTGGCCAAAACCTGTAAATAGCACTTACAAGTGTTCACTGCTGTGGTCTCTACTTGAAGATCACTTGTGCCACACTCATTGCCAAGAGTTTTTTGCTTTAAGTTTATGTCCACTTTATGATAATTATCATTAAATTAATTGGTTGTGGCTTATAAAATTCTACTTAAGTTTTGGTTTGTGTGAAGTAAAGACAAAATTAAGTGCCCCCCCAACACACACACACACACACACACACACACACACACACACACACACACACACACACACACACACACACACACACACACACTAATATTACACACTTAATGAACTTTTGTGTGCAAAAATCAAGTTATTTTAATTGGACTGTGCAGATGTCAGTCATGAATTGATAAGTGCCAGCCTTACTTGCCATAAAAATGCTTTTCAAATACGTTTTGCACTAA
Source organism: Amphiprion ocellaris (assembly GCF_022539595.1). NCBI lineage: Eukaryota > Metazoa > Chordata > Actinopteri > Pomacentridae > Amphiprion > Amphiprion ocellaris. Next base: position 24,575,207 of record NC_072784.1, on the reverse strand, counting down.
CAGCTGTTAGTGTACTCTCCAAGCCTGGCTCTAAATTTGATTTCTAATAACTACAAATGTATTTTGTGATTTTTCAGTATTTTTGATTTTGATGAGCTTCCAAAGGATTCTAATGTAAGTTTACATATCGTAAACTCTAACATGCGCAGCCATTTCTTAGCGACAAACATACTAACAGCAAACCTTGCTAAAGTAAATCATCTAAGCTCGTTTTCTAAGATCAATAATTTATATTACCATCTACTGTCTTTGCTCTACATCAGTCACCATTTTGTTACAATCCTTGTACAGCACAACTATAAGTAAGCAGTAAAATAAATGCTGACAGTTTACTGATAATATTGAAATGGCCAGAATTTGCACTGTGCCTGAACTAACTTACATTGGATGAGGACTATGTTTGCACTAATGGCCAGTGGTGTTTGTACATTTTATGTGTAGTGGAAAATACATTGTGGTAAATACATTGCTCACTTTATAATTACTAGATGATGAGGTGCTTTAGGAGAAATAACACAAGAAGAAGCAGGAAAAGTTTTTTCTTTTGAGCAACTCACCTATTTTCTTGAGGGGCATTTGTCATTTTCTAAAGGGGTATACAGTATATGCTTAGAATGTCTGTACAAAGTAATTGACAGATGTACAGCAATATGATTGCACAAAATATAATGTCTGCTTATGATGATAATTTAGTTGCATAGTGTTTACAGATTCTGTTCACGGGTGTTCCAGAAATCCAGTGGACCGTAAGGACCATAAAGGTGAAGGGGGGGGGGGGGTTAAAGTTAAAGTTAGTCTAGGATTTTTTAATGCACCTTATATTGGTATAATAGTGACAAAGCTTGCAAAATTTGCATTTAAGTGAACGACATTGCAAGGTGAAAGTTTGTGTCCAAGGCTGGCAAAAAAAAAACTGGTAATCCTAAAATAAATTAATGCTGAATTTAATACTATTCTCCATTTTTAGAGTAATAAGTAATTGAATTAAATTATTATTATTATTATTATTATTATCAGTTTATTTAAAAAGGGACCATGTACAATATTAAACATAAATGTTTCCATTTGATGTATTGCACTGGAGTTAGCTTTAAGCTAATTTCCATCTGCAGTCCCTTGGCAGGTCACAATAAAAACATCAAAACATTAAAATGTTACAAAAAAATAAATGAAGCTCCCCGAAGATCCCATTTGTGTCCAATGTTATTTAAACTTGGACAGCATACACATTTTGGTGCAGTAGTTTGGATCTAACTGGAGGAGATAAGGTCAGAGTAGATTTGCAAGTGCATGATAACATGCGCTAGTAACATGCGTTTCTGGTGTCAAAGAGGATTCAAGACAGTAAGGCTTACCTGGAGTTGCTGTGGAGAACCAGTGACTACTGAGATCCAGACAACATGGAAGAGGTTGAGGGAGGAGATTGCCCAGACAGAATGATGCAAGCATCACCATCATCCCAGCCTGCAAGCTTTCAAGCACACACGTGGACAAAATCGTTGGTACCTCGCAGTTAATAAAAGAAAAACCCACAATGGTCACAGAAATAATTTGAATCTGACAAAAGCAATAAATAAAAATTCTACAAAAATTAACCAATGAAAATCAGACATTGCTTTTGAACAAGAGAATTATTTTAAAAAATAAACTCATGAAACATCTTCTATCTTCTACCGCTGGTCCGGGTCGGGTCGCGGGGGCAGCAGCTTTAGGAGGGAAGCCCAGACCTCCCTCTCCCTGGCCACATCATCTAGCTCCTCCCGGGGGACCCCCAGGCGTTCCCAGGCCAGCTGGGAGACATAGTCTCTCCAGCGTGTCCTGGGTCTTCCCCGGGGCCTCCTCCCAGTGGGACGTGCCCTAAACACCTCACCGGGGAGGCGTCCGGGGGGCATCCTAATTAGATGCCCGAGCCACCTCATCTGGCTCCTCTCTACGCGGAGGAGCAGCGGCTCTACTCTGAGATCCTCCCGGATGGCCGAGCTTCTCACCCTATCTCTAAGGGTGAGCCCAGCCACCCTGCGGAGGAAACTCATTTCAGCCGCTTGTACCCGCGATCTTTTTTTTTTTTTTTTTTTTTTTTTTTTTTTTTTTTTTCTTTTTTTGTCTGCATTTGTTCTCATTGTTTAACTCCACAAAAGGGGAGTCAACATTATATGAGATTGATGCATATTTTAGTCTTGCAACCAAATATTTTAATATTTAGTGCATGTGTGTGACCATCACCGGCCCTCCCTGAAAGCTAAGCAGACCTTCTTTATTAGAATTCCCTGTTATAAGCCAGGGAGGGCAGTGCTACACCTCAGTGATGTGTGGGGGAAACAAAGACTGGACAGGACGAACAGGATGAACAGGGATAGAAAATAACAGGCGTTGCTATTGCAATTAAAGATTGTAAGGTGGTGTGTTATGCCCAACTACTAACTGTCCATCAATAGAAAAAAAAATAAAAATTTGAAAAAAGAAAAGAAAACCAAACCAACACAAAAGAAAAAGAGATTCAATAATAAATGAACAAACGGTACTGAGCACCATAATTGTGTGTGTCTTGATAGTATAGAATAGAATAGAATAGGCCAGAAGAGAATGCTAGTGCGAGAGAGAATGAGTTTAGGGTAGAGACTGGAGAGATTCTCAGCACATTCTGGCGGGACCCATCATTTGCTGAAATGGGACTCGGCAGTAGCTGGCGAGACCTGATCAAACATGCAAGTGTGAAGAACCCCGAAGCCCAGAACAGCAATCACGGCAAGGCAGGGCCAAGCCAACAGGGCACCCCTCCCCCCAGGCAGTAGGAGCCACAGGGCGGCACCCCCAGAGAGCCACCGGGGCTACCGTGAATGACGAGGACCCAGAGAACAAGAGGGAGCAGCTACCGACACCCCCAGCGCGCCCAGACCGACCCAGGCGGCCCGGGGCACGAGGACCCACCCGCCACCCAAACCCCAACCCCGCCCACCCCAGCCCCCACCGAACCCCCCACCCCACCACCCGACCCGCCCACCCCCATCCCCTCTCCCTCCCCCGAGGGGGCCAACGGCCCCACACAGCCAGGAAGCCAGACACAGGGGCCGAGCGGCCCACTGAAGGGGCGGCAACCAGCCCATCACAAGGCAGGCCACCACCGGGAGCCGGCCAGAGGAAATCGGATCCGGGACCCGATGCGAGTCCAGAGAGTAAAAATGGACAGTGTGGTGGGGCCCGGCGATGCCGACAGGGAGGCACCCCGCATACCCCCCCGCACCAGGCCCCAGGCGAGCGCAGTACACCCAGGGCCCCCACCCCCCGCAATGCGCCCTGACAACCCACCGGGACAGAGCCACCACATGCCACCAGCCCGCAGTACAGCCACAGCGCCCACCAAGACGGCCAATCCAGCCCCCGCAGCCCACCAAGAGCCATCGCACCTGCCCGGACCCGTCGGGCACGCAGGAGAACCCCCCCCGACCACAGCCCCCAGGTCCCGGGGACCCCCCAGCCACAGCAACACGGATGATGGTCCACCCCCGCCACCCCATAGCCATAAGGGGGCCGGGTCCCACCAGCGAGGCCATATTAGTGAAATCCCCCCATTACTCCCTGTTAATATGTCTCCCGATCCCAGACTGGAGACATTATCCCTGCACCGTGATAGTGTAACCCTGAGTGTCATGTGGTGCATTAAAAGTGGGGAGGCTGGGCGAGGCATCCAGGGGGCGGGCCAGAGGACCACAGAGGATGGCTACTCTGCAGCCTACCCTGGCCCAAGTTCCCTGAGCCGTCCCAGACCTACCCCTAAGCTGTGAGTGTGTGTGGTGCATTAAAAAGAAATTAGAGAGCAGGGGAGGCAAGCAAGAGGGTGATGGGGAAGAGACAAGGCCGTAGAGCCCTGCCATCCGCCCCACCACAGAGCCCATCGTTCCTGCCCCCACCTGCTCTCGGGGCCCTAGCTGTTGTGTCCCTAAATGTGCCTAAGATTAGCTATATACAGTGATGTGTGAAGTATGTGAAGTGCACAGTAAGAGGCAGTCTGGTGTGGATCCGGCCCATGAGGAGAGAGCAGCGGGGGAGACAGGTAGTAAGACCACCGGTACTGATGCAGAGGGCCCCCAGAGCCCAGAGGCAAGAGGCCGAGGTGGGCCCACACGAACCCGACTGGCCCGGCCAGCACCGAAACCCCCAGAAGTCGCAGCGCTGGAGCAGCGCCCCGGCAGACGCCGTAGCCCCACCACGGGCCAGCCGCATGCAGCACCCTGCCCCGGAGGGAGGACCAGGCCGCACCACTAGGAAGCAAGGGCCATGAGCCCCCACGCCCACCCCGGAGCCGGCACGTCCAGGATGCAGGGCACCCACCCCGCAGCACCACCGAGACCCCACCCACCCCACCACACCCAAGGACAGCACCGGGCCCGGACAGAAGCCCCCAGCCAGCAGAAACTTATCTCCAGTGGCGGCACACAGGCAAGTACCAGGGCCTGTGCCCGGATGAGCCAGAGCCACCCCCCCAGAGAGACCACCCGGCCCCCATGCCAGACCCCCAGGCAGCGGAGGGCCCCCAGCCCCCCCAGGGGAGGGAGAGGGACGAGGACGAGCGGCCAGGCAGGAGAGGAGGGAGGAGGAGGGAAGCAGAGCAGGAAGGGACAGGGGAGCGACCGGAGGGCCGACCCACCCCAAACCCCAGGGCCAGCCAGGGCGCCCCAGAAGAGACCAGCCGCCGCCACCCCCAAGGCCCCGGGAGAGCGCACAGACCCAGCAGACCCAGGGCTCAAAGGGAGAGACACCGGGGACACCCACCCCCAGGCAGAGGGGCCCGAGCCACGCTGGCCCCGCAGAGCCAGAGAGCAACCCCAAGAGCAATAGGGAAGGGACACCACTAGGGCATGCACACAGCCTTGAAGTCCATGGTGCCATCCTACTTAAAAAGGTAGAGGGTTAATAAACTGAAATAAAGCAGACAGAAGTCAGACCATACACACAGACAGAATAATAATTACAATTTTATGAGGGAAGTGGCATACGCCCACATACAAGCGGAGGCTATAGGTTAATATTTATTGATTTAATAAATGGAGACCATTTTTCTTTGAAGGAGTCCAATTGGTTTTTTCTGATAGCAGATATTCTCTCAAGTGAAATGTGTTCTGTGAGGAGGTTCAGCCAATGGATGATGTTGAGGGCTTTCTTATCTTTCCAGTTAACTAAAATAGTTTTTTTGGCAATGGCGATAGCTGCAAGTGTGGGTTGGATATGAATGTCTGGAAGGGCTGTTTGCGTTAGATCACCAATTAGGCAAACGGTCGGGGAATGTGGAATCCCGCAGTCCAAAATATTGGAGAGTTTCTGTGTGATTGTTACCCAGAATTGATAGACGGGTGTACAAAGCCACAGAGCGTGAAAGTAAGTGTCCGTCATGTTTTGGGTGCATTGCGTACATGTGTCTGAGCGTGAGAAGCCCATTTTATACAGTTTATATTGTGTTATATGTGTTCTGTGAAGCACCTTAAATTGGATCAATTGTAAGTTGGTGTTTTTAGTCATTTTAAATGTGTTTTCACAGATTTGGGTCCAAAAATCAGAGTCAAAAGATTTGGATACGTCTTTTTCCCATTTTTGAGTTGGTAGGTGTATAGAGTGTGTCTTTGAGAGTAAACTATAAATTTTTGAGAGATTCTTCTTATTTCTTGGAGAGAGTTTCACAATGTAGTCGACAAATTCAGGTGGCTGTAAATCCGTTGGCTGTAAAGTAGTCTGAAGCGATGGAATTCTACTTGTAATAGTCTTCTTTACCTGTAGGTACTGAAGAAAATTTCCATTTCTTATTTCAAATGTTTGGAATAAGTTTATATATGTCCTAAATGTGTTATCATCCAGAAGGTGATGGAGGTGAGTGACTCCTCTCTCTGCCCATGTGCTGAAATAAAGAGCTATTTTGTTGTTTGCAAAATCAGGGTTGTGCCAGATTGGGGAGAGTATACTGGGTTTTAATTGAGAGCCTGTGATTTCCAGTGCTTTCCACCAAGCAGACAAGGTGGAAGCGATCATAGGGTTCTTGAAGCAGGAGTGATGTTTAAGAGCAGAAGAGATAAAGGGAAGGTCAGAGATTTTGATCTGGTTACAATCTAACTGTTCTAGTTCTAGCCAGGAGTTATATTCTTCATGTGGATGTATCCATTTGGTGAGATATTGTATTTGGTTGGATAAATAATAATACATGAAGTTGGGAGCCTCCAGTCCCCCTTCGGATTTATTCTTCTGGAGGGTAGTCAAGCTGATTTTAGCCTTTTTATTCTTTGAGTAGAATTTACCAATAGCGGAGTCTAACGATTGGAACCACTTTGATGTGGGTTTAAATGGAATCATGGAGAAAAGATAGTTGATTTTAGGTAATATTTTCATTTTGACTGTAGCTATTCGTCCCAAAAGGGAGATGGGGAGGTTGTTCCAACGCCTCAGATCATCACAGACTTTGTCCAAAAGTGGAGTGAAGTTCAGGTGAACTAATTCTGAGAGTTTGGAGGAAATATTTATGCCCAGATATCTGATGTTGCCAGTAGGAAAAGAATAATGCGAGTTTTGGGCTGCGGGCTTCCACGAGTTTTCTGTTAAAGGTAATATAATTGATTTTGACCAGTTGACGGAGTAGTCTGAAAGACGCGAGAAGGTTGTGATGAGGTTAAATACTTCCTTTACTGAAGTTTTGGGTTCTTGTAGATAAAGTAAAATGTCATCTGCGTATAGGTTAATTTTATGTTCAGACTCCAGAGCGCAGATACCTTTGATATCGGTGTTCTGACGTACAGCTGTTGCTAATGGTTCGATAAAGATCGCAAACAATAAGGGAGAGAGTGGGCATCCCTGTCTCGTTCCCCTTTGCAGACTGAAGCTTTGTGAAGTGATCCCATTAGTGGTGACTGTAGCCTTGGGTGAGTTGTACAGAGCTGATACCCACTGGATAAATGATTCTCCGAAGCCAAATTTGTGGAGCACAGCAAAGAGAAAGGACCAATTAACTTTGTCAAAGGCTTTTTCTGCGTCCAGTGACATAACAATAGCTTCTTTGTTGTGGCGTTGCGTCAAAGAGATTAGATTTAGAAGTCTTCTGATGTTGTTGGTGGAGTGTCGGCCATTTATAAATCCTGTTTGATCGCTGTGAATTATTGATGGGATGATTTTCTCCAGCCTAGAGGCGAGAGCTTTTGAGATAATTTTGATGTCGGTGTTGATTAGTGACAGAGGTCGATAGCTAGAGGGAAGCGTAGGATCTTTGTCTGGTTTCAATAATAATTTAATTGCAGCTGTATTCATGTGCGGACTGATATAACCATTATTTTTAATCTCTGTCACTGTCCTGAAGAAAAGGGGTGCTAACATTGACCAAAAATGTTTAAGAAATTCAGCAGGGAAACCATCAGGACCAGGTGCCTTGCCTGCTGGCATACTGTCTAATGCACATTGTAATTCTTTCATAGTCAATGGAGCATCTAATATGTCTCTGTAATTTGACAGTTAGTTTGGGCATGTTTAAATTGTTGAGAAAATTATGTATATCTTCTATGTTTGGGTTAACTGCTGCTGAGTATAAACTCTGGTAATAATTATAGAAGGTCTGGTTGATTTCCTGAGGTGACTGAGTATACTTTTCCTGAGGGATCCTGAATTGCTGTTATGAAGGATTTTTCTTTATTGCGCTGGAGTTGGTTCGCCAGAAATTTTCCTGATTTAGTATTGTGTTCGAAATCATTATATCTTAGTTGTTGTAATAAAAACTCTGTTTTCTTGGATAGGATATTATCGAGGTTTAGTTTTGCATTTTGTAGTTCGGACCATAATTGATCACTTGGGTTTATTGCATAATTCTCTGTAAGTTGTTTAATTTTTTCTTCAATTTCTTTCTCTGTTTGTAGATCTTTTTTTTTCTTGTATGAGGAGTATGATATTATTTTACCTCTGATTACGGCCTTTCCAGTTTCCCAAAGCAAAGATGGGGGTAAGTCATCAGAGTCATTGTTTTTTAGAAAGTCTGCCCACTCACTCCTTATTACTCGATCAAATTCTGGATCTTTGAGTAGAGAGATGTTGAGGCGCCAAGTCTGAGGAGGTTTAGGGATGGAATCTGTTTGCAGGCTGAGTGATATTGGTGCATGGTCGCTGATAATGATTGGGTGGATTTTAGTAGTAACTTTATGTGCGATAGAGTTATTTAAGAGGAAAAAGTCAATTCTTGAAAATGTTTTGTGTACCGCAGAGAAAAACGTATAGTCCCTCTTTGTAGGGTTTTTGAGTCTCCAGACGTCGTCTAGTCCGAAATCTTTCATATAGTCATGTATGACTTTAACTGATTGTGACTGTTTAACGTGTATTGGACTATTAGATCGATCTACTGAAGGGTTTAAAACTATGTTGAAGTCACCACCGATAATAGTTATTGAGTTAGCAGATAAGTCTGCTAAGTGAGAGAAAACAGTGTGAAAGAAGGCTGGATCTTCATTATTCGGAGCATAGAGGTTTACAATAGAATATAATTTATTAAAGATTGTTGCCTGGATAATAATATATCTGCCCTCTGAGTCCGTTACTGTACTGTTTAAAGTGAATGGAATTCTCTTATGGACTAGAATGGAGACCCCTCTTTGTCTGCTGTTATAACAAGATGAAAAGATGATACTATAATTCGAGTCTGATAAACATTTTTCTTCCGACTGTAGTAAATGTGTTTCTTGAAGGAGCAAAATATCTGCTTTTAATTTAGAGACATAGTCCATGATTTTAACTCTTTTTGTTTGTGAGCGTATGCCATGAACATTCCAGGCTACGATATTAAACTTGAACATACAGAGAGAAGATGTTCTGTCACTGAGTATGTAGTAATGTAATACAACATCTGTGTGTGTCCTTGTGAGCTGTCTGTTGCTGTCTGTGAGCTGTGAGTGTTGGAGAGGGATGTATACAGCAGGTCAGGATCTATATATACATTATATAATAGCACATCATTGCCTGAAAATCTATCAACAAACACATTATTAAACATACAAGCACAATAAAAA